>NC_056726.1:1854596215-1854659262 GCF_019279795.1 Protopterus annectens | reverse complement strand
TCCCATTTAAAGTGCTCCCTCATGGAGTGAAGAGTCTCTGAAAATGAAAATCCTCACGAGGGGAAGCCGAAGGGGTGGAATCATCCACATCAGAATCAGAATAAGTAGGAAACTCTTGCAAGTCTTCCAGAGAAGACTCCCAAGCCTGTGAACACTGTTCAAAACTATCAAACTCCTGTTCCACCCTAGGCCTCTTATCAGGTGGGGGCATAGAACCTCTAATCAGAGTAATCAAATCTTCTGCCATTTTGAGCATATGTTTCTTAGGCACAGAGCCCGAAATGCTAGGAGAAGCCCCACAGAAACTGAACTTGGCCTACCTCTAAAAGAAGCTTTGGCAACAGAAGGAGAGGCCCTAACTACCTTGGGAAGAGAGGGAAGAACAGTTACCTGAGAAGCCCCCTCAGCCTGGCCTACCGCCTGAGAGGGCACATCCTGTAACAGTAAAGTATCTGCCTGAGACTCCATTGAAACTCCTGGCAAAACCTCCGGCTCGGCTGAGCCTTCCAAAGGACCGACATCCGGGGCTGCCGGTTCCTCTCCCCTAGGCTTCACTGTTTTATCTTTGCGCTTCTTGGATGAAGCAGGCGTCGGAGCATCCGACGGCATATTATAATTGCAACGTTTCCCAAACACTAACCTAGCACAATCAAGCCTCCTCTTAATAGTGCGCTTGTTAAATCTAGCACAAGAGCGGCAACCAACAACGTCGTGCTCAGGCCCTAAACAAGGTATACACAATGTATGAAAATCCTTATGCGGTATCTGCTTCCCACAAGAAATACAGTTATTCACTTTTTCTGACATCCGTTTAAATACTGAGGCAAGAAAAAACCAAAATGTTCCCCAACGGGGTTACTTAGCCAACTCTGTATTCGGTCTGAAACTCCGGTTTCGGAAAATCTCAGAACGCCAACCTGCACTCGCAAAACTGCTTCTGCATCGGACCATGCGGCAAAAAAGACTGAGGAAATGACGTCGGTCATGCGCATTAGTACCCTGACGTACTGACGTCAGTCTAAGGCGCCATGACCGACGTCAGCCTTATACTCTGGTATTCGGGCCGACTGGGACGCGGACTATACCCAATTGTCAGGACTGCAGCAAGGGAAGACGAAGAACATTCCCAAATGACTAGATCTACTCTGAGTGGTGTATTATCAGCATGGTACTTCCTATGGGCAAGATGACTTACCAACGGATACTGTAATGCATTTTTTGCATTTAGAATCAGACCATAATTTTGACACCAGTTATTGATTTGAGACCAAACTTTATGCTGGAAGCTTGTCATTTGGGGATTCCATGACTGTTCCTATCCTGTAGTGACTTGCAAACAGCCAGCCAGAGCCCTTTGGTATTGACCTTTACCTTCTGAAAAGTAGAAGACAAACAGGAGAGTTCCCAGCGCTGAACCCTGGAGGACTCCACTGGAGACTGGTCTATTTGTGGAGATAACTGCCCCTATTATGATTATCTGCATCCTGTGACCCGGCTTGCCATTCAGTAGGCAACGCAGAGGTTTATTCCCCATTTTTGTAGATTTTATACTATGCCTGTGAGGCTGCCCAGGTTGTGGTATGTTGCATATACCATTTTGCTTGCATCCTCTGCTTCAGTTACCTTTTCAAAAAGTCCACAAGATCGTGTAAGTGTGACCTGCTCTTGATGAATCCAAACTGAGATAGGTCCACTAGAGGTACCCTATATTGCATAATTTCGTGAGGTGTTGTAGGTAGACACTACTACTATTGCTCAAGCTCCGAATAGTGTGACCTCACTGGAGGCAAGTATGGCACCGGACTCTCTCACATCAGATGAGACTGATGATACTGGTAACATTTGAGGTGGGGGAACCAAGGCTCATTATTTCAAAGGGATTGGAGCACTTACCTCAAATCTTAGTTAGGGAAGATTTCCCTGAATCCTTATTTGAGGTCTCCCGGGGTTTTGATCTGCTGTGTTTTGTGAATGCAGATGTCACATAGAAGAAAAAGAAACAAAAGGCCTGGGGAGAAATGCTCCAGACACACGTCTATGTAACATGGGAGGAAGCCAGTGTGCCTGGAGGAAACCCACACGAATGCAGGGAGGACATTCAGACTCTGCACAGAATGCAAGTCAGACAAGAATCAAACCAGAGAACCTCTTGTTGTGAGGTGACAGCGCTAACCACTAAGCCACTGTGCCATCCAATTGCTGTCTCCGTTATTCTAACTTACCTTTAATTTTTTATACTGGGTAAAATTTCTTTAACTATTATTTCATTTCCATATAAGTTGTATATTCTTGTTGTTTTAATGTTATGTATAATTGTGTATAATTATTCAACCTGCATTCATTTTTGGTATTACTTTTAAACACTGCCAAATTATTATTTATTTATTTTTATTTATTTATTTAACATTTGTTTACCGGGAGTGTCTGGTTGGACTGGAGCCTGTTGTCAGCAGAGGCCTGGGGAGAAACGCTCCACATAAAATAATACAAAGATATAAAATGAAAACAAACAATGTGAGCAAGGACATCTCTGCTACAGAACAGGTACAGTTACAACTAATGTATTACAAAAATTTAAACAAATGTATCAAAGATATAGTAGTATGTACAATTACATCAAATGTATTGAAAAGGGAGAAAGGATGTGATGTGGTAGTAAGGTTGAGAGGTTCGCAACTGAATAGGTTAGAAGCCAAGGAAGAAAAACAGTATAGGCTAGTGAGGTTGTCCTTAATAAGACAGATTTGAATTAGACCATAGGAACATATTTACATAGTATAATTCATTACCTTCCTTAGCCAAGAAGGAAATAAGTCAGTAGTTTAAAGAGGGGTGGATAGAGAAGTGCAGCTAGGATTTTGGCGGCAGGGGTCAACCTGGGGCTTGGCTAGAACAGAGACTGTTTATTTTGAAGAAGGTTCCTAAAAGCTTTTTAAAGTGAGAAGGGTTAGCTGCAGATAGTATGGTGTTGGGGATAGTGTTCCAAAGTTTAGATATGGCATTGGAGAAAGTTGATAGTCCGTGCTTATTATTTGCTTTGGAGATGTTAAGCAATTTTTTATCAGTTGATTGCAATTGTCTGCTGGTAGAGTATGGGGAAATAATGTTTATTAGGGCAGGACAGTTGTTTGAGTAGTAAAGGATAGAATGACAGATAGTATGCTGACTTTTACTAATAACATTTGGAAGTTCTGGCCATGCAAGTTTAAGTGATGTGCAGTGGTGTTCCCTATATGTTGCCTGACAGGCAAATTTGGTAATTGTGTGGTAACATGTTTTGAGTTTTTGAAGGTCTGTTTTTTTAGGGTTTGTCAGTAGTGGGGATGCATAAAGTAGAGAAGACAGTAAACAGGATCTAGTCACAGTGATTTTGGTGAGTTGTGTAAGGTTGTGCTTGACTCTGTAAAGAGAACATAGTTTGGTATTTACTTTCTTAATGGTTTGTGCTATATGGAGGGAGAAACTAAGGGAGTTATCTATAATTACACCCAGTAGTTTGGTATTATCAATTGGGGATATAATGGTATGGTTAGAAGAAAGAACAGAGAAGGGGCTTGTGATATTGGCTTTGGCGTTATGTGAAAAAAATCATTAGTTTAGTCTTGTTAGGGTTTAATATGAGATGGTTGGAGGCTAGAAAATGTTTGATCTCGATAAAGGCTTGCTGGGTTTGAGTTTGGAGGTCAAGAATAGTAGGAGCAGAGCAGAGAAGCGTGGAGTCATCAGCGTACTGGATTGTTTTAGCTGAGGAAGTAGCTAGATGGAGGTTGTTTGTGAAGATTGTAAAGAGAATGGGTCCAAGAATGGAGCCTTGGGGCACACCGATGATTACTGGTGCTAGGGGTGATAAGTCTTCGCACCACTTGACTGCTTGTTGCTGATTAGACAAGTAGCTTTTAAACCAGGTGAGGGATGGAGGGGAGAAGTTGAGGTTAGCTAGTTGAGTTATTAGTTTTTGGTGGGAGACGGTGTCAAAGGCCTTTGACATGTCTAGGAAAATGGATGAGACAAAGTTTGTTATTGAGAGCATGGTGAATGTGGTCTGAGAAATCTAGAAGGGCTGTCATTGTACTGTGTTTTGGTCTGAATCCGTGTTGGGTTGGGGCTAAGAGGTTGTTTTCAAGGAGGTAAGTGAGCATTTGTGCGTGAATACATCTTTCCAGGAGTTTAGCTAGGGGGGAAAGCAAAGCAATGGGTCTATAACTGGATAGAAGAGTAGAAGGGCCACCTTTGTGGAGAGGAATAAAGTGGGATATTTTCCAGATCTTTGGAATCTACTATTCAGTAACAGACCTGTTTATAAGTATGGCAACTGTGTAGGCTATTGAATTAGCTGCAAGCTTTAGGAATTTAAGTGGTAGTTGATCTGCTGCAGGAGAGGATGTTTTTAATTTGCAGAGGAGAGATTTAATGTAAGAAGTTGTTCCTGTTTCAAATGGAATAGGTTTTGGTTATTTAAAGGAGGGGTGGTATTTGTGAGTACAGCAGGAGGAGAGGTGGCAAGGAGTGATGTGATGGCATTGATAAAGTAATTGTTGAATTGGGTTGTTATGGTTTCTTTAGGGTTAGTGGGTGAAGGAGGGGGAGTAGTGGGTTTGTTTGGGTGTAGTAAAGTATTGATAGTGGACCAAAACCTTTTGGGATTATTCTGATGTTTATACCAGGCGGTGGTAAAGTAATTATTTTTGTCAAGTCTGATATGTTTTTTTTCACTTGGTTTCTTAGGTACTTATGAGCCTCGAGGGCAGTTGAACTTTTGTTGGTTCTGTAGTTGTACCAGGCAGTATCTCTTTGGGATACAAGTAATTTGGTAGAGATCCAGGGGTTGGGAAAGGGTTTGTTTCTGATTTTTCTGAGGGGAGCAAGAGTATTTAATACATTTAAGAAAGAGTGATTAAAGAATTCAACTGCCTCATCCAGAGGCAGATATTTTAGTGGTGACAAATCAATTTGTTGAAGGATAGTGTTAAAAGTTAGTGGGGAGAAACTTTTGGTGTTCCTTGTGATTTTATGGATAGTTGTTTTCTGTGGGTGAGCTTACTTTCTTAGGAGGAAAGTAGGAAGGTGGTCACTGATGGTGTCAGGTAAACAACCATAGTGGGGACAGTGATTAGGGGCATTAATGAGTATCCAATGCTAGGTTTCTTTGATCTTTTATCTTTTATCTATTCTTGTTGGTGAGTTGATTAATTGAGTAAAATTATACAGATTGATAAGTTTAGATGGGTGAGAAGAGGAGCAGGATAGCCAGTCAAGGCTGAGATAGCCAATTATTAATGTCTCATGGGGAAATGTAGACTGGGCCCAGCTTAGTAAGGTCTCAATTGTGGAGGTATTATTGCCTGGTGGGATATATATGGCAATAAGGGTGATGAGTTTGTTGTTATTTATATGCATGGTTATTTATATGTATGCTCTTAAAATGCTAATATTTTGCATCTGTTCGCCATGGACCTTTGCTGAAAATGGGCTACTACCGAGTCTGACTTTCCTGATAATCAAATAATAATTACATGTACACAGTAAACAGTAAGTGAGAGATTGTGTTTAGGTGAGAATTATTAAGACAAAAAGAATGATATGAGGAAGTTGCACTGCACTACAGTAACTATGAATGAACTCCATGAGCACAGAGTACCCTATTTCAGTTCATGTATGAAGGGAGATGTCACCTGTACTTATTGACAAAAACAGCCGCATTGCAGGTCTCTCATTCACACTTTTGAAAGTTTATTTTGCAACGGAACATCACAAAGGAAACATTATAGAAAAAAGTAATAGAAATGGATACAACAATTCAACACCCATGTACTGTGAGGATGGGTTATGGGGGGCATCAAAATAAAAATGGTTGAAGCAATTCACATTCCCCAGAGCAAAGGGCAAAGCTGTAACATCGAAGTACAGACCAGCCTGCAAGTATAGAAAACATGGCAGCAGCACTGCATAAAGACAAAGCTGATAAGAGTTTCTAAACAGATAGAGCAGATGAAGTACTATTCAATTATGTTAGAATCTACAACTGCCTAGGTTGAAAAGCTTTATGAAACACAATGACCCTGGCTTTCAGTTCAGGAAGAGGGTAGCTGAGTAACAGGTATCATGCTGAGCAGGTGAAATGAATATGCAGACATCACGATTCCTCAGTCAATGAGTGCAAATCAGTGTTCATCCACAGACAAAGAAAAAGGTGTGATGCATATGCATGCAAATTCAAAGTTAGAGGAAATGGCCTACGATACTTACAGTCATCAACAGTAGCATCTGATGAAATATCACAAATTTCACAGAGGAAGACATTTTTTAAACTGCATATCCACATTAATATTCACATGGTATTGTGCCCTAAAACAGTTACAAATAAGGAAGGGTTTGGACACCAGAAAGTAAACAAAAAGACATATACATGTGCTCTTATGCAGGCTACATTCCATTGCCAAGAAAAATCTGCCACGCTCAGCACAGCAAACCGTTTGCCCATTTCTGTGTATTTTACTACACCTCTTAATATATGAGGAAATATTGTAAGGCAGCTAATGAAATTAATAGAGAACATGGTTGCTATCAATACAATGCACTACCAACTGACTAGCAATTATGTTTCACTGTGTGGCTACCTCCATACAGACTGCTTATGCAAGTTGCTCTAAAAAAGCACTTCAAATGGAATGCAAGCATCAGTCTGAGCAGATGAAGGGATTAGGGCAGACATTCTGAACTGACAAAGAAAAAAATGTGAAAGAAATATAGGCTCACATGTTAACAGAAAGTTAATAGGTTAACGGCCATAGAACCCTTTCAAGCCTAGCCATATTTATCCCCACTTGCCCCACTTGGTGGTTATAAGAGTGAAATTTGAATAAATAAGGGTTATGGTAGTTAAAAACTTTCTCTGCCCAGGACGGGCACAAGCATGAACCCAGGAGTGAATTAGTGGTCACGCATCCATTGATCTATGCTGAAGAGGTTCACGGAGGTGCTGTGTTCTACATGAAGTGGAAGCTTGCTACTGAGAAGTGGCAGTCTCTGGGAGATATAGCTATCTCTCCGGCAAGACCTGTTCATGTAAGCAGCTAGGTTAAGATCCCGGGAAAGAGTAACCCTTGTGCAGTTTGAATAAGGAATGTGCAGCATTTCGATCAGGGCCTGGTCAGAATGTGCCCTGTAAGCCAGGCACAGGTCATCCCTTAGCAACCTGTTATACACAGAATACAGTGATGGGGCTTCTAGTCTTTCCATGGAAGACTTGTGATTTGTACTATGTGTAACATGATCTGTTGGTGAGTAACCTCTGTAGGTTCTCCAATTGTTGCAGGTGCCTGGTGAAGTACTTGCAAAAGGCAACACTGTACTTGGCTATTGCACTGATGAGGGCCGAGTATAATGGAATTAGAATATCCTTAGATCCGGATGTGATGCCTTTACTTATTAAATGTGCCATATAGAAAGATTTCTTTACTATGGTGAATACGTGGTGGTCAATGTTCAGGTGGCTATTAACCTGAGTATGCATATCATGTACCACTTAAAATAGGCTAGATTCCAAGTCAATGCAGGATGCATAATTGTCATCACACTCCCACACAAGGCTGGCCCATCAACTCACACAGGGAACTACAGACTTATCAGTAATTAAATGTAATATGCCAAGCAACAGAACAAATTATCCTGAAAAGAAATGTATTGCTTACTTACAGACCCTTGACACATCCTCATATGTCTTTGTGTGAATCCAAAGGTCATGGCTAGTTAACCTGTTAAACTTCTTTGAGAAAGTCACCAAGGCAATGGCTGACAGTAAAACAGTACCCAAGTATATTTATCAGGCTAAGTCATTAATTTCAAAGCACACGATAATGCCCTTTTTGAAACAGTCAACCCAAATGAAGTAATCTATTGAAAAAAGACCCTAAAAAAAGACACCGTAATAAGGGATCTGGGAACATATGTGGCATTTGAACAAAATTTAATTAAGAGAATAAGAAAATCATTCTAAGTGTCCCAATTAATAGGGAATGGTAGGTCAGTCATATCCAAGGAAGTTTTAATACCACTGTATTCAGACCCTTATTAGACCTATCATTTATACATAGCTCCCTCTGGCATGTATCTAACCAGACATTTGAACTGATAGAATCACAAAGGTTCAGACTTCCCAACCATCCCAAATTGCTCGGTTTTTACCAAGTTTTGGGGTCCCAATAATGGGGTGCCACGATTCCTGAGTGGCACCCCTTCATTTCCGATTTTTTTCATGTATTTTTTACACTTTTTAATTTCCACACTTTTGGAGCTGCTCTGTCAGCCTGTTGGAATTAAGCTCAAGGGATGTACAGACTGTTTGAATACTGGGACTCATTATGGACTGTTTGAATACTGCCTTTGGGTCTGGAACTGTTTGAATACTGCCGTTGGGTCCGGAGTTCATTTAAGAGACTGCCGTTGAGTCTGAGTAGAACGCGGAGTTCATTATGGAGTTATTTAAGAACTGATGTTGGATCCGAGCAGAAAGCGGAATTAATTTTGAGTCAGGGTGTGTGTGTGTGTGTGTGTGTGTGTGTGTGTGTGTGTGTGTGTGTGTGTGTGTGTGTGTGTGTGAAATAGAAAACCCGTAACAAAGAGCAAGCATAGTTTTGTGTTACAGCTTCTGAAAGGAAATATCAAACAGCAGTTAGCTTTTTTATTATTTTTTTCTTGGCCTTTTTGTCCTCCATTTTGGAATTTGTTTGTTTTATGGTCTACAGTTTCACTCATGTTGAAAGTGGGTGCCTGTAAGTTGGGGGATTGTGCAGGGCACCAAATGACCAACAAATAGCTCGGCTAATGGAGCACAGCCACTGTCATGTATCCAGTACTCTTCAGAGAGTAAGAGAGTGTCTATGTGTGTGTGTGTGCGTGTGGAAATACCCCCATTGAATGGAGGTGGTGGCTAGAAAGGCTGAAACCCTGTACCTTGGGTACAGGGTAAAAAAAGCTTAAAGTCCATAGCCACCACTTGTGAATTTATTCCTCATATTTTTGTTCTGTTCCTCATTAAATCTGTGGTTTTAAGGATTTTTCTTTCCCCCACAGTATGCTCCTGTATAAACCATGACTATCCCACTCTCTAATTACTTTGAATCTCTAAAATCTGCCTCTTGTTGAAACTATCTTTACCATAACCCTGATACTTCAGCTGTTCCAGTTGATAAATTGGTGATTGTTCTACTGAACTAAAGGAGAACTTGCACAACTGTGTATTACTAAAATTACTGTGTTTATGCATAAAACTCTATAATTTCTTAAATCTGCTATATATTCTGGCCTATGTAAGTGTTCCTGCACAAAGTATATCATTGTCAAAGTATGTAACTGTCTCGTACTAATGTATACAATTGTCAAGTTACTTTGCCTGTATGTATCTATGGAGCTTTTCTCCCCAGGCCTCTTCTGAAAATGGACTAGAATCCAGTCGGACTCTCCCGGTTAACAAATGTAAAATAAATAATAAATAAATTCTTGCAAAATAGTGAATGATTGAATTCACTAAATAATGATAGTCATTTGAATTTCGGACTTCATATTCTTCAGAAAGTAAATGCTAACACAAAACCTTTTATTCTAGCAATTTTTGAAGTTTATAAGATCAGTTAAGTATTTGAAATTTGTCCCTATTTGGGTGCTGTATTCCCCCATTATTGGCTTTGTCTGCGTTTTTTGTGCTTGCTAAGACATTGAGAGCTAGGGTGAGAAAAGAGAACTAAATTCTGTTCTGTATTCCCCTATTATTGGTTTTTTCAGCTAAGAGGTTGAGAGCTTTGGTGAGAAGTGAGAACTGAATTCACTAAATGGTAGCCATTTAAGTTTCAGTCTAACTGTCCTTCAAGTAGCTGACGATTTGGCATAGGGGTATGTTGTTCTGACTGTAGTGTACAGGGTCCTAGGTTTAAGATTTGGCAGTGAAATGCATGGTGGTAACATGTTTTATTCTAGCAACTTTCCAAAATTATACAAGCAGTGATTAAAATGTGTCTCTGTTTTTTGCCCTTTTGTCCCCCCACCACCCAAAAAAAAAAAAACTGAAACTGAAAAGAAGTGCAAGAAGCTGTGCAAGATGCCTATGGCTTACACTACTGTCATTCTATTTATATATTTACACTTTTCTGATAGAAATGTTCCTAACTGGGCAGTTATGTCATTATCTGTTCATGCATTTTGTTTCATTGTCTACTGGAAAAATATTCACACTATAAATTTAAAATGCGCCCTAACTTAAGTCTAACAAGTATGCTGTATTATACAAGGAATATAATTTAATAAAGTCAATAAGGTGTATCAAAGAACACATTTAGGTTTCTTGTTTTGTGTGCAAGGGGCCTATCATTTGAAAACAGCCTAAAGGTAATCTTTATCCACCACTGCCAGATGCATTTTCTTTGGATGTGGTGTGGGTTTAAATGCTGTTTCAATGAATGTGAATTTCAAGGGCAGAGAAGTTTTAATGCCAAGTCTATTTTCATTGTGAGATAGTATTGCTTTGTTTAGCAGATACCTATTATTTGTGTTTGTGCATTGTGCTATAAAATGTAAAAATAAAATCCAAATAATTATTGTAGAAGTAAAACGGTATGCACACATTAGTGTTTATGGTAAATGGGGTGAAATAGCCAGGTAATGGGACATTGGAATGGCTGCAGGGGAATTCTGGTGCCATATTTTGGTTGTCTGTTCTTCAGTTTGCATTTGAAAGTTGTTAACCCACAATTCCATTGGAGTGGGCAGGGTTATGTAATTATGTACGCAAATTTTACGTTAATCAGCATACAAATTTGTACCTATTTTTCATGGGCCTTGTCCAGATTTTTGATGATTCCAGGTTGAAAGGTATGCAAAGGTTTCTAACCAGGAAAATTCAGGGCATGAATAGAATACCCAGGTCTTATGCTGATCAGCTAAAGATTCTGCCTCTGTACTGAATCCCCTCCCTATAAGCTTCCACAAGGGGATCTCTGCCCGGTTTAGATGGGTTTCTACAACCCATCACTGATGCATCTGTAGCACATGCACAAACAGTACCAGATTAAGAAATCTGAACTACGGCTTGTGACAAACAGAGTATGCTAGAGAAGCAAGTCTCTGTCCCAAAAAGATCTACAGATTAGGAAATAGGCTCAGCATACATGTGAAGGAGTTTTTCCCTGACAGCATGCAAATGAAACCTTGACAAATGGATGTGAAACAGGCAACCCACAGTCTAGCCAAACTATTTATATGCCCAAACTCTACTGCAGACGTTAACACTATCTGCGCAATGCTTTTGGTAGACATACTCTTACCCCCAATACAAGCTCTCTTACCTTTTTCAACAAAACGTACTCAGAAAAAAATGTTCACTAAATCCATCACTTGCACACACTGCCGTGCACTTCACTTAATCAAACAAACCAATATTTGTCAAAATGTACTGCAATCATAAATGTGCACACAAACCAAATGCTCACCAGATTTGTATAAAGTTACACAGAGTGCCTGCCTGTTTAAAGTTACGAGTGAATAAATAGGTAAATAAATGCTACAACAGAGCCTACAGTATAAAGCATTCCAGTGCTTAAGTATAAAATTTAGCAACAAAAACACAATGAAGACAGAGTTCCAAAAACAAAAAGGTTGTATAGACTTTCCAGTAACAATTTCAGATTCAGACACAGCCCTGTCACAGTGCTGCAACTTGAAGATGTGCAACATGACTGTGGTCTGTCTCCATGGCTGTGTTACATGCTAATAAACAGTCTAGGAGCGAGGCATATACTAATTAGCCATGTGGTCTACTCTGGAACTACCAGTAAGGCATTTACACAGCTGAGTGATTCATACAAAATAGAATATAAAACGATACCAAGGCAGCAAAAAACAGCAATCCAGGACCACCACAGCTTCAGATAGAAAAACTTTAATAAAAGGTTAGCGCTTTCAAGCCAATAACTCGGCACTTCATCAGACAAAATATAAAGAAAAAGGAGAACTCTTATAATACAAGCAATCAATGTAACAATTTGAGTTCTCTTAATAAAGGCGTTAAAGTCACTTAGGCATTGGGTCCAGGACTACTATGTGCTTGCAACTTCATAATCCATTTACTTTCAGCCTTTTCAATAAAATTGTTCAAATCACCACCCCCTCTTGTTAACATAAAACCTCTAATACTAAAAAGCAAAAAGAATGATCTTTAAAAACCTGAACATGCCTATACAGAGCACTGCTGTCATCTTTATTTCTTATATAACCAACATGTTCTAGAATACGTTCCTTTAAAGTCCTAATGGTTTTCCCTACATAAAAACAATAGCATTTTGTACATGAAGCAAGATATATAAAGTGTTTACTAGTGCAGTCTGCATAAAACCTAGGGTTAAAAACAAAACCATTAGACGGATGTGTAAATGTTTTAGTATCTGAAATGTGTTGACATGCAGTACAATTCCTGCACATAAAAGTACCCAATCTATCAGAAAGAGAAGTGGCACCACTGCTTTTACCATAACAGAGCTGCCTCTTAAGAGACATACCATTCTTAAAACAAAAATGTGGCAAAACACCTATAACATCAGAAACAGAACTAGCTGAGGTGAGAATGGACCAATTCCAACGCATCACCTCACAAATATCCCCAGTATTACTAGTAAAAGTAATTAACGGTCTAACATAATTCCTGTCCGATACTCTAGTCCTAATGCTATAGTTATCTTTTTTAGAAAAAAATGGTCTGGCTAAACCAAACCTAACTTCTCTCACATTTTCCATAGCTGAATTGACCTCTCTAGCAGAATAACCTCGTACTTGTAATTCTTGTTGTACCTAAGGCAGCAGCTAAAGCCTCATTACTGGTATGTAATCTCGAAGTCCTAAAGACTCGATTCCTAGCTATGTTCTTGAAAACGTATGCAGGATGCATACTATTACGATGAAGTAAAGTATACCTTTTGCAAGTTATCCTAAACACTGTGGTTTGTAGCCCACTAACATCTTTATATAAATGAACATCTAAAAAATCTATACATGTCACATGTGCATTAACAGTAAACCGTAAAAAGTTGGTCATGGACTCAAGGTAACTAACAAATGAATCCAAATCAGAAATAGCCCCATCCCATAAAAAGAAAATATCGTCCACAAATCTCCTAAAAAAACTTCAGTTGTGATGAGTATCTGTGGACAGAAAAAACAAATTCATCTTCCCAGTTAGCCATAACAAGGCTGGCGTAGCTATTGGCACAAGATGTGCCCATAGCCACGCCAACTTTCTGCAAATATATGCACTCCTCGAACATGAAGCCATTGTTCTCCAAGATAATGTCTAAAAATGTACAAATCAAAAAAATTGTGTCATAAGAAAAATCACTGTGTCTATGCAAAAATAACCTCACTGCCTCAACACCTTCAATGTTAGGTATAACTGTGAAAAGCGTATTCACATCAAGTGTAACCAATAAACAGTTAGAAACATCATGAACCGAATTATATTCATATAAGTCATGTAAAAAATGCTGTGTATACCCAAGGATAGCATCTATCTTTTTAACTACAGTTCTTAAGCTATGCTCTACAAAAATGGACATGGGTTCAATGGTTATATAAGTTGCAGGCACATAGAAGTCCTGGACTCAATGCCTATGTGCCTTTAAAGCCTTTATTAAGAGAGCCCAAATTGTTACATCGATTAATTGCTTGTATTATAAGAGTTCTCCTTTTTCTTTATATTTTGTCTGATGAAGTGCTGAGTTATTGGCATGAAAGCACTAACTTTTTATTAAAGTTTTTCTATCTGAAGCTGTAGTGGTCCTGGATTACTGATTCATACAATTTCTCAGCTGTGTAAACTGGCACGGCCACTCACTGTAACGAGCATAGCCAAGATGTGGTACAGGTAAGTGCTTGGGGAGTTTAGTAGTCAAGTAGTGTTTCGGTGTGTGTAATTGCGTGTATCTGGGGAAGGTGCATGTGTGAGTGTGTCTGTCTGGCAGGTAGCAGTAAGGGGTATAGAGGTGTACGTGTGCATGGTGGAATGGATGTGTGTGGGTGTGACTGCAATCAGGCGGGGAGGAGGGTGTGTGTGTATGTGTGTGTGTGTGTGTGTGTGTGTGTGTATATCTGTGTATGTGTGGGTTGTGGTAGTTGTCATACCTCTACATATCCCTAGTCTAATAGCAAAACCTGCAGTATTGGGGCAGGGGAATAGTGATGTCTTTAATTCCATGGGTATGGGAAACTGTAACCACCAGGGATATCCTTCCATGCTGTAATGATACTTACAATGGGGATGGGGAAAACAATAGGCACCAATGATACTCTATCATGCTGTAGCTGTACTTTTAAACAATGGCGATAAGGGAAACACTAGCCACCAGGGAGATAACCTTTGTGGACTACTACTTCCTTCTACAATGGGGGGGGGGGTGTCCAGCCTCGCCCCACTGTAGGAATCTTTTCATATTTTGATTCTACACTGTCATCTTTTCCAGTCCTGGCACCAGTGTGCCTATCAGGATTGGGCACTTTTTTATCCTGGGTCTTGTGCATCCAGCTCTGTTTTTAAATTTTTAACTTACTTCTATCCATGATATATGCTATATATAAATACAGTCTGTATATCAGTGTCGTCTTGGTGAGATTTTGTGAAAAACAGGGTCCACCTTGTGAATGTACTCACCAAGACTTGAGGATGAATTAAATTTCAGCAATAATACTCTCCTTTCCTTGCTGACTTATCTCTCCATTCAGAGATCCAGATGCTGTATGAGTGTTGTTATTCTCCTTAAGGATGTGCATCCAAATTCTCATTCTTTCCTTATTTCTTGAATTAACATCCCTGCTTCAACATCACTCCTTTCTAGTTTGAACTGTAGCTTTCTGCTTGTGTTATGTGTAAAAGCTTTAACTGTGCAGCTCTAAAATATCCTTTCATATCAGGTAATTCTAAAGCTCCTTGTTCCAATAGGAGGATCAGCTTGCCCCACTTAAATCTTGCACTCTTTCTCTCCCAAATAAAACCCTTCAATTCTTTATTAATTACCATCCACAACTTCTCCTCTGATTGATAAAAACATGTGTGCCCTGTGTATAAAACTAAAGGGAGTAAAAATGTTTTATTATTTGTATCTTGCTAAGTCCATAGGCAAGAGCTTCCAGTTTCTCTGTTTTTGAAGTATCTTTTGTTTAGTCTCTTCCCACACATCGTTAGTTGCCATAACCAAATCATTTTTAATCCATACTTCTAAATACTTCATTTTATCATGTCCTATAAGTATGTGTATTGCTGAACCAGTTCATGCATGACTACATAGTTTATTTTATTTATGTATTTATTTAGTTATTTAACATTTGTTTACCGGGAAAGTCCAACTTGGAACAAAGCCAATTTTCAGCGGAGGCCCAAGGGGAAACACTCCAGACACATGTCTTTGTAATGTGGGAGGAAACCCACACGAACACAGGGAGGACATACAGACTCTGCAAAGAAGGCACCCCAGATGAGAATCGAACCGGAGAACCTCTTGCTGTGAGGTGACAATGCTACCTTTGCACCACTGCGCCATCCAAGCAGTTTATAGCTAGTGCCTTTGTTTTTTTTTCATTAATTACACATCCAGAAAAAACTCTTGGAACTGTCTCAGAATATTCCACAGCACTTACATATCCTTTTGCTGGTTCCATCAACTACAAAATAATATCATCTGCATATAAAGACAATTTTTCTCGAACACAATTCTAATGATATCCTTGAATTTCTGAGTCCTGTATTTTCTTTGACAATGGTTATAAATATGACCCAAATAAGAAAGGAGAAGCAGGACATCCTGCCTCGTTCCTCTGTTCAGACACAACTTATCTGAGGGGAACCCTCCCACTTTGATATTTGCCTCTGATCCCTCATATATAATACAAATTAACATAATTATTGTATCAGGAAATGCAAATGCTTCCATTGCCCTACTCATAAAATCCCAGTTTAGTCTGTCAAATGCTTTCTCTGCATTAAGACCCAGTATAACAGCAGTATTTTCCTATATTTTGCTTCTCTCTGGATCATTGTTCCATTAATGTTGTCTAATGTTTGCCTCCTTTCTACAAAACCACACTGATCCATGTCTAGTAATTTTGGCATCAACTTTGCCATTCTTTCAGTTATTATAGACATAAACAATTTATAATTATGGTTTATAATATGAAATTGGATCAGATGCGTATTTATCATCTTTAGGTATTGCAGCAACCACAGCTCTGTTCTAGGACATTTGTGCCTCCTCTCCTTTGGAAGTACTGTTAAATAAAACCTTCCAAATCTTTATTACTTTCTTTCATCCTAGCTTCTATACTATATATTCATGGAGACTTTCCTGTAGATTGGTTATGCATCAACATTTTTATATCATCTCCTCCTACCTAAACAGTTAGTTGTTCAGCATCATCTACCTCTAAACTTGGCATAACTCTTCCATACATGTTTTCATTTTTGCTTTTTTTGATTTTCACACACCTCTGCTTTACACAAATTTTCATAAAATTTCCAAAATATGTCTAATATCTCTGTAGGATCTCTGGCTATTTTTCTTGTTATAGACTCCCTAACAGCCCTTTCTACTCGCTGTTACCAAAAGTCGCTGTGCAAAAAGTTTTGTGCTCTGGAGTTATAAAAAAACAGTTGCTTAGCAGCAATCTTTCTAAACCCATGCACATTATCTAGGTACTTTGTTTTCTATCACTCTGCAGTTGTGTCTCTTCTTGCTCTGTGAAATTCCCCTTATTTTGTAATACTTTAACCTTTGTCTGTCCCTCTAAATAATTCTTATTACTTCTAAACCAGATCTCTTTTTATTTTATTTCTACACTATTTTTAAACTCTACTTTAATTTTATCCCATTCACTAGCTATAACATCTAGAATACTTTCCATATTCCATAGTAACCCCCTGGATAATTTCCAAGACCCTTTCTTTAAATTCTACTCTTTTCAACAGGTTGGTGGTAAAGTGTTAGTGTCTCATCTTCAGTTCATTATCCAGAATTTTTATCTTAGTAATTATTGGCACATTATCTGACATAGTTATTGGATGTGTATCAAAGTTCTCAATTAAATGGACATGTTCCCGTATAATATAATCTCTGTCAAGTCTAGCCAAGTTACTGCACCTTGGAGAATAACTTATAAATTCTCTAAGAGTTCCTACTACTGAATTCATGTCTTCCATACCAAATATCTTCATAAATTTCTTCAGAAATCTACCCTCTTTTGTTATATTTTCCTTTGGCACCACCCCTGGGTATATCCTCCTTGCACATCAAATTCCAGTCCCCACCTATAAGCAGCATTCCCTGCTAAAGGCTGATTATTTCTACCATTTTTTAACTCCAAAATAGCAGTTTTAGATGGAATATAAATACATGCCAGCATAATTCTCATCTCTTGCCAGTTAGTCCCACACTACTACAAATCTGCCATTATTATCTTTTTCCCTCTTCTATCCCTACTGGAGCTCATCTAGCACATTCTTCCTTTCCTTTGTCCCTGACATTCTGTAGAATATCTATCCTGAAATCCTTTCATTATCAAGTTCACATTCTCATTTCTTTCCAAATGTATCTCCTGTAGCATTGCAATTTGCACTCTGCATTTTTTATTATAATTAAGGATTCTTTCCCTTTCATTGACACCTGTGAGACCATTCATGTTCCAGGATAATATGGAAAGTGTCGCCATCATGGTAAGAAGTCATTATTCTCACCTGTTATATATGACAGCTCTTTTAAATGTCCATTCCCAGTTTTGTGATACATGCACCCATTAATGTTTTGTAGGTTAATCTACTATATATATTTTTCTTATCATTGGAACCTATGTCATATTTTACAAGACTTTTTGTTTTAATAAAAATCTTCAAAAAAAAACACACACACCTCCAGAAAACTGCCCAGAACCCATTAACTTAATACAAATATACATAACTATGTACATCTTCAAATACTGAAGTTTAACCCTCCTAATAGGAACATTTGTGACAGACATTTGCTAACACAAGCCCTAATTAATGTGAAATTGCGGTTATTCATGTTAAGATACATGTTACTGCCTGTGCTTCTACTTACACTAAGTGATGTCTGTTCCTTTTTATCTACATTTCCCCTCACCCCATGTGAAAACTACTTGCATACTTTCAGAAATCATTAACTTTTAGCCTTGAAGAAACCAGTGTCCTTTCTTTTATTGCTCTATTTTCAGCTTGCCTCCATGGAAAATTAAGAGAAAAAAAGAAAAATGTGTCATCTGCATGATCTGCTGCAGCCTGAAAGGGAAGCTGAAACATTTATTGCTAAAAGAAAACTTTTCATTATATTCAATGTACTCACATTTACTGGTTTCCACTTAAAATTTGATTAAGCCAAGGATCTTAATCCAGACAACACTTATGCAAATGTAAGAGAAAACATATCAGTCCACATATATTATGATCTGTGTACATTTACACCTCATTCTCCACCTCAGCGCAAGAGTATAGCCTATTAACTTCCTCATGCTTCTGTCTAGGTTTTCCTCTCTTTTTGCATTGTAATGCCTCCATTTCTTAGTACAGAGAAGAGGAAAAAGAAAACAAGGCATCTGTGTAATAATTTTATCACATGCAAGAACAACTAAAACTACTTTAGTATAAAATATGCAATTTATACTGTGAAAAGTTGCATAGAAATAGAAGTTATGTACTCACCATAACGTTCCATCTGAGTAGATACTTCATTTGTCTGCAACCTGTGGGATTCGGATCCGACCTCGGATCCGAGCCAGCAGCTTTCCAAGCTTCAAGATCCGAGCTCCTAGCTCCTCCCCCTACCCATAATACCATGCTACCAACCACATTACCTCAGATCGGTTATTTTGCCCTATAAGCTAAAGACTGAGAGAATTCTCCACAGGACAATATTTTACCGAGGTTCGGGGGATGGCAGGGGGGGTCGGTTGCAGACAAATGAAGCATCTACTCAGATGGAACGTTATGGTGAGTACATAACTTCTATATCTGAAGTAGTTACTTCATTTGCTCTGCAACCTGTGGGACAGAGTCCCCAGCTTACCTAAAGGCCCTGGGTGGTCCCTACGGAAGGATATTCCGAAGCACCGCGGAGCCAAAGGAAGCCCTACTTCTGGAGATAATGTCCAGTTTGTAATGAGAAATGAACGTATGGGAAGAGGACCAGGTAGCTGCTGAGCAAATATCGTCAACTGGAACTCTAGACCAAAACGCTGCTGAGGTAGCCACAGACCTGGTAGAATGTGCCCGAATGATAACCAGAGCTGGTCTCCCAACTGAAATGTATGCCTGTCTGATACATTGAGAAATCCAATTTGCTACTGTCACCTTAGAAATTGGTTTGCCCATGGCTGATTTAGCATAAGAAACAAACAATTGGTCTGACTTGCGGAAATCTTTAGTCCTATGCAAGTAAAAACGTAGTTGTCTGTGTACGTCTAATTTGTGCAATGTGTATTCACCTTTGTTTTGGAAGCTAGGAAAGAAAACAGGGAGGTTAATAGATTGATTAATGTTAGATTCTGTGGCTACCTTAGGAAGAAAAGAAGGATTAGTCCTGAGGGCAACCCTATCTTTGTGAAAAATAAGGTATGGATACTTAATGCACAAGGCTTGTAGCTCTGATACCCGCTTGGCAGAAGTGATCGCTACCAAGAAGGCTGTCTTCCAAGATAAGAACTTTAAGGGCACTGAGGCCGCCGGTTCGAAAGGTGGTCCTGTTAATGCTTGTAAGACCAAAGTAAGATCCCATGGAGGCATAGCCGGTTTAATGGGAGGCTTTAATAGGAACACGCCTTTTAGGAAGGCTTTGCAAATTTTGGCTGAAGCCAAGGAACTTATGCCATCTCCCACATGATAATGAGAGATGGCTGCAAGTTGAACTTTAATGGTGGACGCACTAGCTCCCTGCTCAAAAAGGAGGGATAGAAAGTCCAGAATGGTTGGAATAGGAACCGTAAAGGGATCTAATTCCTTACCCTTCGCCCAGATGGAAAAAATGTTTCCATTTACTGCTGTAGAGTTTTCTGGTTGATGGCTTATGAGCTGCCACCAGAATAGCCTTAACAGGGGAAGAAATACCGGGAGTCCTTGCCATTAACGGAACTGGATCAGCCAGGCTGTGAGCTGAAGACTGACCAGGTCTGGAGTGTGTGCGAGATTAGGTCTGGGATCCAGGATCCATGGGGGAGCCACACTGTGAGACTGCAGAAAGGGGAACCAGACTTGTCGAGGCCAGAATGGGGCAATGAGAATCACTCTGCTCCCCAACCGACAGGCTTTCTGGATGAATTTCATCATCAGAGGAAGAGGAGGATATGCATAAAGAAGACCGGGCGGCCAAGCATGAACCAGAGCGTCCCTGGGGGATTCCCCTCTGGGGGGGACTATGGCGAAGTACTCGCTGCATTTTGAGTTTAGGGGAGAGGCAAAAAGGTCACAGCGAGGTTGACCCCATTTGTGGAATATCTGTTTCGTGACAGAGGGATTCAGAGACCACTCGTAAGGGCTGAGAAATACCCGACTTAGGCTGTCTGCTAATATGTTGGTCCGTCCCGGAATGTGCGTTGCTATCAGAAAGCGGTTGGTGGAAATAGCCCATTCCCACACCCTCATGGCTTCTCGACACAGGGGGTAAGACCTGGTCCCTCCCTGTTTGTTTATGTACCAGACCACGGACATATTGTCCATCTGGATTGCAATAATCCCCAGAGGTAGAAGGTGATGGAGAGCTTGCAACGCCAATAGCACTGCCCTCATCTCTAGGACATTGATATGCAATGCAGTCTCTAGAGGAGTCCACGTTCCTTGGACTGACTTGCCTGTATAATGCCCGCCCCACCCTAGGCAGGAAGCGTCCGTGGTCAACATGGCTTCGACTGGGGGAATCACAAAGGGTCTCCCTTCCTTGAGATGTTCTGCTACAGCCACCAAAGTAACGAGTCCCTGCATGCCCTGCTCAGGGGAATCGGCATGTCCATTGGACCTGGAGAGTCCACTGTAATACACGCATCCGTAGACGGGCATGGAGGGCCTATCGCCGCCGACACAGATCTTAACGCCCTCAGGACTAATTCTGCTGGGGGGTTTTGGCTCTGAAGAATATCCAAGACTTGGCAGTACAAACTGTTTATTCCGGTCGGTGTGAGAACCACTCTGGAGATTCGAGTATCCAACCTGGCCCCTATGAAATCTAGGGCTTGAGTTGGGCACAGGCAGGACTTCTTTAAATTGACTGAGATGCCCAGTTGAGCAAACAGAGATAGGGCATAGTCTCTCGCTGTAACGAGAAGATGCTTGTTGGGGGCGGTGAGGAGCCAATCGTCCAGGTAAGGGAACACCTGAATGCCCTGGAGTCTCAGGTGGGCTGCTACCATTGCCATGACTTTGGTAAACACTCTGGGGGCTGAGGTTAGGCCAAATGGAAGAACCCTGAACTGATAATGATTGGCTCCTAGCCGGAAGCGGAGGAATCTCCTGGACCATCTGTCCATTAGTATATGGTAGTATGCGTCCTTGAGATCCAACGAGCACATCCAGTCGTTCTCCTGCAGAAGGGGGAGAATAGATTGGAGGGTGACCATCCGGAACTTTTCCTTGGGTATGAACAGGTTCAGGGACGAAAGGTCTAGAATGGGTCGGAGGTCCCCCGTTTTCTTTGGCACCAAAAAGAACCTGGAGTAATAACCCGATCCGGACTGATCTGGGGGGATGGGCTGGATGGCTCTTTTTGTTAGTAACTGCGAAATTTCTAAAGTTGCGGACTCCCTCTGATGGGGTGGAACATCGGGGAGATGTTTGGGCTTTGGGGGGGGGATGCAAGAACGGTATTGTGTAACCTCTGGATATAATCCGGAGCACCCATCGATCGTTTGTAATGGACTCCCACTTTGATCGGTGCTCTGACAATCGACCCCCGACTGCCTCCAGAGAGGGACAGTCGGGCAAGCCCTCAGGGCTGTTGCGCGGGTCCCTCCGAGAAAGGTTCTCTCGACCCGAAGTTGCGCGGGCCCCCTCTGCCTCTGGGCCGGCGTCCACCTTGTCCTCCTCTGCCTCTAGAGGACGAGTTGTCCACAGCAGGACGGGATTGCTGAGATTTTCGAAACCACAGCTTCTTTTGCCCCCTCTGATTCCTAGAAAAGGATCTTTGGGGGTTAGAGAAGCGGACTCCAACAGCTGACAGCGTCCTCCCATCCTTCTCGCTTTAGACAAGCGTGTCGCGAACTGCTGGGCCAAATAAGGCTGAACCATCGTACGGGGCGTTCGCGAATGACGCCTTTAAGGGATCCGTGAAGTCACAGAGGCGGAGCCAGGAGTGTCGTCTTAAGACTACTCCCGCTCCGCTGGCTCTAGCGGCTCCTTCTGTGGCATGAGAAAGAAGCCGCATAGTTGTATTTGAGATGGACTTTAGAGTGGCCATTCGAGTCTCAAAACCTTTCTTGTCCGAGACCGACATGGACTCCGGAGGGGCTGCAGCGTATTCCTTGATTAGGTCATGTTGCAGCCAGATAGTGTGTGCCATGTAGTTCAGCGAACTTATGGCAAAGGTTGCTGATGCAAACATCCGCTTCCCAATTCGGTCCAATGCTCGGGACTCCTTGTCCGGCGGATGGACCGAGGAACTTTCTTGGGCAAGTTCTCTCTTGGTGGCAGCCGCCACCAACATAGCATCAACTGGTGCGCCTTTGGACCAAGAAAGTCTATCAGAAGGAGGGCTGAGGACCTTATCTGGGCATCTAGGAATAGGCTCCACAGTGTCGGGCTCCTTCCAAGCCCTGGTGGTAATTAAGTCCACCAAGGGGTCGGCTGGGGGGGGACACCCAGGAGATAGATGGGCCTGCCTCAAAGGCCTCCAGAAATACGGATTCGTCCAGGGAGGGTTTTTGGGCAGACCACCCCCCTCTTATACGCAGCATTTCCATGATGTCTCCAAATGAGACATCTTCGGGGGTGACCTTGGGGAACCCTCCGTATCCTCCAAATCCGTATCCGTGGTAATGGACTCGGGGGAGTCCAGGTGCCTCCTTTTGCACTGGTGCTTTCGAGGTCCTTCTTCGGGGGGACTGTCCGAAGAAGGCTCGTCCACCGGGTGTTGTTCCTCCCTGGGAACTAACTGGAGGTTTTGGGCAGGCTGTCCAGATGGATGGATGATGGAAGACAAACCCTGATACAGTGGGGGCACGGGTGGATCCGAAGGCCCGATCAGGGACCTGGAAGATCTCGACAGTACCCTCTCAACCACCTCAAAAGCCGAAGGAGATTCGCCATCACCAGCCTGAGAAAGCAACCTCCTCGGCTCCGAGGAGACGATCGGGGTCGGAGCCTAAGCAATCTGATCCGAGGTGGCAGTGAGCTCCGACCCAATCGGCGCCGAAGACACAACCACCCCCCTCGGATCCGATGCTCAACCCTCGACCCTGAGAGCTTGGATCCGACAAGCTCGAAGGCATAGTCAGCATCGAAGAGACCAATCCTGTCGGCGCCGATGTATCCCCGGATCCGAAAGGGCCTGGATCCGACAACTCCGAGACCCGAAATCGGGTCGGAGAAGGAGCTATCGGGGCAAAGATGGGGGCCACCGTCCCTCCCACAGGGGGAGGAAGCAAGAGCATCCCCATCTGCATCTGGGTCTGTAAAAATCTTCGCATCATCCGATCCATGTCTGCCTCGGAGATGCTTCTAGTGGACCGCGAAGAGGTAGTCGAGGCAGGCCGGGAAGGCCGCCTCGAAGACCTTGAGGGAGACCTATCCTCCTCCTCCGGCTCCGGAAAAAAAAGAAGGAGAACGGAGCCGAGAGGACAAGGATCCGGAGACCCTCTCAGGGGACTTAAGTAACTTCTCAGGCGGAGCCGAGGGATGAGACTCGGCCCGTCTTTTAGTAGAATGACTTTCCCTCTCTTTATGCTTTTTCTTCTCCTTATGAGAAGACCCAGACTCCAAAGAGCTAGTACCTGAAAGGGGAGGTTGAGTCCCGGGTACAGCTACCGGAGTGGCCGGCGCCGAAGCTACAGAAGTAGCTTTGGTCCGGCTGGGAGAGGAAGAAGAAACAGACTCCTGAGGGAGTTTTCCCGCCAGGATCGGCTTGCTCTTCCTGTCCCTAAGTGCCCGAGGGTTGAAGGCCGCACAGATTTGGCAGGCCTCCGACAAATGTACAGCCCCCAGACACAAAACGCACTGAGTGTGGCCATCAGCAGGAGAAAGCTTGTGGCCACACTCAGTACACTTAGAAAAAATAGCTTTTGATTCAGCCATTATCCTCTCACACACACACCCAAACACTAAGGGGGGAGGGGGAGAGACAATTTAAAACTAAGAAAGTTTATTTATTTATTTATTTTTTTTAAAACAAGGAAGGATTTGTATTAAAACAACACACACACAACAATTAACTAGAAAATTTCAAAGTTTTGAGAGAAAAAAGGAACAATCTCACCAAATGCTAGGAGCTCTTCACAGAGAAGCAACCGTCTTTAGCAGCGGCAAAAAACGATCTGAGGTTATGTGGTTGGTAGCATGGGATTATGGGTAGGGGGAGGAGCTAGGAGCTCGGATCTTGAAGCTTGGAAAGCTGCCGGGTCGGATCCGAATCCCACAGGTTGCAGATCAAATGAAGTAACTACTTCAGATCTACTGTTAAGAAAATAAATCATTTTACTTAGTTACCTTTTTTATTGCTCCTCCCACCCCACAGAGTCCTCCCAAACATTAATAACGTGAAGTAAGGCAAATGCTTTTCAGTTCCTCACAAGTTTAACAAAGTCAACAAATGTCCACTCTTTCCACTTATTCTTGTACAGCCATATTTTACAAATGTGATTGATACTTTTCAGTCTAACATTTATTCACTAATTTCCATGTTGTTGATCTTCTTCCTTTTCATCTCTATCTCCCAACTCCAGATTCCATTTCAATGCCATGGTACTCTCAATTCTTCTGGTCAACTGCTGTGCTTTTCTCTTTCTCTCAAGCATTTTCCTTTGAAATTTTCATCTTAGCACTCTTCAAGAAAAATCTTGATGAGTGGGTGGGAAATAGGAAATACACCCCAGGGATCACTTCTGTGTCTCTGCCCGACAGTGGCACAGGAAAATAACTTTCTTGGGAGGCGTAAGCCAGGGAACCTTGTTGTCTAGGCTTACGTAGGCCCTTGGGCTGATAGCCTAGTACTTAGCTATGAACTTATGAACCTATGAAATAGTGGAAAAGGTTGCACTCACAGAGTCTATCCATATGCTTTATTATCAGAAGAATGAGAAGTAGAGTCCCCTTTTTGCTTGATTGCTCATTTTTTGTTGGACAAACATATACATTTCCTCCATAGCCTGTTCTGAATCAAAAATGACTTTGATCCTTCAGGAAAAAATATTCTGAAGACAGTAGCTTGAATCTCACACCTGCTTCTTGACATTCCCTGATTACTGAAATAAATTTGTTTCTCTTCTTCCTGGTGTACAGTGAATAATTATCTTCTACAAACATTCTACTGTCTTCCAACTTTAATACTTTGCCTTTTTGCAACAGTTGTGTCATGAACAAATCTTTCTGCTGGTAGGTTTGTATCTTTACTAATAAAGGTCTTGGCTGTTTTTTCATGGTCAGATATAGAGCATACATATGGTATGTCCCTTCGATTAATAGTTCCTGCTGTGGAATACCAGTACAGTTGCTTACTTCTGCCTTCATAAAATGTTCTTTCTACTTGCTCTGGTACAGCAGAAAATCTCAGATTTTCCCTATGTGCTCTGTCCTCTGATTCCACCATTTTTAAATATCTCTTCTTGAGCAGTCTCATAGTCAGCATTTTCTTCATTTCAACCTCTAATTTTTGCAGTTTTATCAGCTTTTCTGAATATCTGATTAAAGCTTCCTCCATTTTCCCATAATTTTATTTGAGTTGATATACTCCTGCCGTGCTTCATTTATTTTAATCAGACCCCATCTCATCTCCTTTTAACCTAGCAAAAACACAGAAAACTATGTACATTTTAAACAAATTAAGTTTAATATTCCAAATAGGGGGCAGTTGTCACAAATTGACATCTGCACCCACAGCATAACTTAATCTAAAATTAAGGTTACCCATATTAAGCACATATTACAGCCTGTGCCCCTCTCACTCTGACTGCTATCTGTACTTTTCTTATCTGTGTTCCCCTCCCAGATGTGATAAATAGCTTGCATGTTTTCAGATAACATCAAGTTTCAGCCCTAAGAAAAACTGCACTGGCTAGCATTACATAAAACTAAATTATGTACTGTCCTATTAAATGCATTTTAATATTAAGGCTGCTGGGGAGGCAATTATTTCTAATTAATTTCCCCCAATTTCAGGCTTTATTATTCACTGAGCTGCTGACCACTTTACCTTAAAGTCTTACATTTCTCTCAAAGAGTACTCATGACTTTCAAGATTAATAGCTTGCAGCCACAGAGCTTGTGAGCAATAAAAATATTAAAAAAACAGCTAACAAGTTTGCAGACATTTTGAACAGTTCATTAAGAATGCAGTCTAGAGTTCTACTGGCCAAATACCTTCAGCTGCAGATTCCATGTCTTCCACTGACAGCATTTTTTGCTTGTATGATTGTATCTTTACTAATATAGGTCTTAGCTGCTTTCTCTTGGACAGGTTTGAAGCACACAGGTGATGTGATCTTTCAATTAACATTTCTTGCTGTGGAACACTAGTCCAGTTGCTTATTTACACTTTTTAACACTACTATTTTGTCAAACAGCTCTTATTCAGAAGCTTCACACTCCGACAGCCCTTTCTTTAGTTCATCCTCTGAGTTTTGCAGTTTTATCAGTTTATCTAAATAGTTAGTTAAAGCTTTTTCTGTTTCTCCAGCCTTTTATTAGAGTTATACATTCCTTCAATGTTTCATTTATCTTATACACGCCACCTCTTTGTGTTTTTAATTTATTTTTCCTCTAAATTACTCAAAGCATCTCCTACATATCAAAGCTGGACTTTGAAGTATTTTTGCTAAACAGCTGCAGGATTCTTCCCAACCAGAGTTTTCTCTTCACCTTCTCTGGCTGACTTTATTTCAGGTTTTCTAAATGTTTTCGTTGCTGACATCCAGGCAGTATACTTACTGGCCAGAGACTAAATTTTACCCAAATAACCATTTCAATGACTCATTTTTCAGTTTTCTTTTCACAGTTGGAGAGCTAAAATTAAGATGTTGCTCAGTGTGCAGCCATCTTGGAAGACCTTTACCAGGCATTTTGAGAACAGTCTTTACTTCTTAACAGAAACTGTCTTCCTTCCTTCATGCTTTTGTACTTTTAACATGCATTCATCTAGCTGCATTATAGGTAGATATCGTCTGGCCTGTTTCTAAGAATTTCAGCTTGAAACTCACTATCAGACTTTACAGATCATTTCACAGCTTCAGTACATTAATATGATGGATTTGCTCTATATTACTCCTCTCTGTTTAACCTTGTAGATTACTGCATTTATTCTTTTATTCACCTGAAATGGCCCTTAGGTTCATAGGTAAGTACTAGGC
Source organism: Protopterus annectens (assembly GCF_019279795.1). NCBI lineage: Eukaryota > Metazoa > Chordata > Ceratodontiformes > Protopteridae > Protopterus > Protopterus annectens. The sequence continues at coordinate 1,854,631,689 of NC_056726.1, read as the reverse complement.
CAGCTGCCCTTGCAGGTCATTTTAAGCCAATTTTCCAAAAAGTGAGCATCAAACCCTGTACTTTGTGGCAGTGAGGTAAACACTTAATTATGCCAACCCCCATTTACCCAAAAATTTGTTCTCCATGGAAATCACCAATACTAATAGCAATGCTGGGCTTAATACATCTGCTCTTTTACTATGAGCATAACCAGTCTACACTACAAACTTAGTGTTCTATAACACATTTTTCATGGTGCTTTCTCTGCTTTCCAAGATATGAAGTAAATTCAGCTGAAGCTTGTACTATATATCTGGCAACAAACAGTAAGTATTTTAAAAACTGCTATCATTTTTTGCAATCTGCATCATTAACCTTCCTTGGTTTGGATGTCAATGTTATAATGAACCTTTCTACTGATTCATATATGGATGGCAGACTGATGTATTCAACTGTCTGACTTTAAACCACCAGCATAACTAAATCAGTAACCTTGCAGTGAAGGCAGTGTCTGGGTCAATAAGGCTTTCTTAAGGGATACCCACTATGTCAAATAACAGTGCCAGTTCTCTGGCAATTAGCCTTGCATTAGTTTTATGTAATGGCAATGATTCTGAAAATATTGTAGCATAGTCCAATGATATTAGTATACAGTGCTGCCAATGTTAGATTTTAGTAGTCCCTCCACAACATCCATAACAATATACTCAAATTAAACTTATTACCAACTTCTAGATAAATTAACTCAAGGATGCAGTGTAGTTTTTTTAACATTCTGGACAACAGTTGCTGAAATTTGTTCTTTCATTATGCTCAGACAGTAAACTCTGGCTTTCATTCTTGCTTTAGTTTTATTCATCCATAGGTAACTTCCCCGCACTTAACAGTAGGCTAGTTGTTTCATTACTGAGGTGCTGGCACTTAAAATCAATGTAGAATTTCTTCACTATCTTTACTTACTCTAAAGAAGAGGTTGTCTTTAAACTCAAAATGGGAATAGGAAGTGATGTGAATATACTGTTTGCAACCCTCACCTACAGCCTTGGTTATATTCTCTCTTGCCTTCATTATTGTATCATATTTCCTATTGTGTTTTTTATGTGGTTTACCTGTAAGCCCACTAACTCAGCATTACTTTTTTTAGTAGCTTGTGTCAAGGTGAAAGTCATTCTGCCACCACTGATTCTTCTATGTGTTCCTCTACAAAGGATTTCTAAACAAAAATCACATTCTGCTTTAGTGTCTCAAATCTTATTACAAGCCCCTCAGTAATGCTCTCTTTTCCTTCAGGATGCTCTCTCTCTCTACTTTAATGTGAGTGGGCATCATCTTCTCAGAACAAAATTTATCTTTGTTTTTTCTTCTTGTTGCTTACAATTTACCCTTATTTGAGTTTTCTAATTTGACAATAGCAGAAACAGGCTCGGAACTCCTTTCCTGCTTAGGTCATTTCTGGTACTTACTATTTTCTGTGGGTCCTCACTTAGGTACCCTTTCTCCTCCTCCTCTATTTTCTTCTTGGTTTTTGTATTAATAGTTCCTGCAGACATGATTCTTACTTCAGCACATTCTGTGAGTTCATCTTCAATCCCTATACTGATATTTCTTACAGTTTTGTGTTTCTATTACTGTATCAGTGGGGCATGTTTTCTAATAACAGACAGGATCCTTTTACCATTTAACCACAACCAAATTGCAGCCCCTTCTTAACTTTTATAACTACTTAATTCTGGCTATGATTCTGGATGTCTGCATGAGTGACATGTTTTGCTGTTCCTCTCTCCATCGTTGATTTTTATAATGAACAGGTATATCAAGCTGATGCTCTTACTCTTTCTTGTGATATGCAGTAGTCCACCTCTCAGTTAATAACAATTCTTCATCTTCCCACAGTTCCAGAGTGTTTTAATATAGAAAATGTTTTCCTCATATTAAATCATTAGTCAAATAAGGGGTTACAACCAAGGATACAACAGTTTTCTGTTACTGTTTGAATTTCTACATGTATGAAGGGATACTCTTTTTCTACCAACATCAATGCATATTACCTGTAGTTTTTGGTTGTTGCCAATCTTATTTGATATCACTGGCCCACTGACAAAGGTAATCATGGTTTCAGAGTCTATCATGGCTTGAATTTCTCATCTCTCTAGAAATAATCACAAACAGCAATGCCAGAGACTTTGAAAGCAGCAGATGGATAGTCCAAGGGTTCAGACATGGCCATGGCAGAGTCACCCATCAAAGGTTGATGCAGAAAGGGTATCAGAATGGAAACAGATTCCTTGCTAGAAAGTTCTTCCTTCTTGTGGATGGGAGGAGGGAAGTCTGAGAAATTTGAACCCTGTTCCATGACTGTACAGATCAAAGCCTTACATTTTTGATTTCCCAAGTATAATGGAAAGGAACTGTATTTGCTCCTAAGGGTTTTGGGAGTAAAAGATTTACAGATAATACAGGGCTGGATGTTGTGTTCTCCCAGGCAAAAAAGGCTGTCTGGTGATAATAGAGAATATGTTGTCCACATAAACACTTTCTTTCTCTTAGGCATAAAATACAAAAAGATACCTTTTTTTTCCATAAAAAAGGATGCAAGTCCCTAACAGAGTACTTATCTGCCCATTTGATTAAACTAGTAGACTGCTGAACCAGAGAAGACACAGCTAAGAGTGAGTCTTACGTGTAGCTTCAATGGCAAGTAAATTCTGAACTTTGGCATGTATATGTTTACATTTCACCGGCATGCTTCAATGCCCAACAGATGTACAGGTGAGTGGAATGTGACCTTCCTTGTCAGGATACATCCCATATAGCTTAGGCTACTGTACCAGTGATCTAATGAAGAACATCCCCTGATGCTACCCTCTGGGAGCATACAGGAAGGTAGACGGCAAACCAATCCAGAACAATGCAAGAGATGCTAGAGTAATTTTCTAAGTGATCCAGCGGGATGGCATAATCCACCAAGATGAAAACCAACAAGAGTTTGAGAAGGACCAGAACAGAAAAATACTTGCACCAATCTCTCACTACTGGGTGGTCATTAAGGACTCCTGTATGAGCTATCTGAGTGCTGTGTCTAGCCCAAAATCCAGAGTTGATGGATCACTAATGCCACATTCACTTAAGATTCCAGCTGAAGGAACACACACTTTCTCAGGAAACTTGCTGGCAAATAGAAGGCTTGAGATTGGGCAGTAGTTGACTATACTGTCAGATTCTAAGCCAGCCTTTTTAAAAATGGGGGGGGGGGGGGTAACTAAAGCATCCTTTAGATATAACACAATAAAAATTCTTTATCAAAATAAAGTGGTGAAAATCTAAAAGTAAAAAAAAGGACTGATAAACATGACACTACAAATTTAGTAGGACATGAGTCCCTTGGACAGGCAGCAATATCCAATTAGTGTGGTGGAATCCCAGCAGAATAATGGAATAACCAAGGGTTATTTGCATTCTCACCCTTATGAGGATGAAAATCACAAACCTCTGAATTTCCTCAGGCACTCATCTTGTCCCACCCAGTCCAGTAATTCGCTATAAAATAAGGCCAAATGACTTCCAGGACTGCCCATGGACAGTAACAGTGATCCTTGAAAAGTATACCTGTATATGTGAACTTACCATAAAGTACAGTTATGTCACATATACCATAATTGTAGATGTTCAAGTCGATCAATGTTGCAGTACTGGCTCTTGGGTCTTCCTGACATGCAGAAGACCATGGCCAGCATGATTTCTTGAGTCTTTACATCATCCTTAAAGGATGAATGTCTAAAGACAGACATCTGTATGTTGGGGTATAAGAAGGGTATCCGCCAGCACCATCTTCAGGTGTTTCTAAGCAGTGAATGAACAGTCTGATGCCTTAGGACAGCACAACCTCCCCTGCTGTCTGAATTTAAGTGAGAATGAGGAAAAAATACAGGTGGCAGAAAGTGGATGATGGAGATAACAGGACTATCTGCAGAAAAACTCCTTTACCCTCTGCATCCAGCAAGGGGAGACAAGTGTTTAGCAGAGAAAGGAGTTGGAGGGTAGAGTATGTATTGCAACATTGATCTACTCGAACATCTACAATTATGGTAAGTGAGACAACTGTACTATCTTCTTCATACTCAGTGTTCCAGCACAGATTCTTGGGAGGACTCCCAAAGCTAATAAGTGGGTGGTGGGGCATCTGTATGACCCTGGGAAATAAGGTTTTGCAAGATGGTAATAGTTAAACCTGCTGCAGTCCTGGTGACATTGTCTAGGTCATAGTGGTTTGGAAAGGTGTACATGGATTTCTGTGTGGCTGCCTCTAGGATAGCCTGGGTAGGGACACCTTTGAGGAAAGTAGTAGTAATTCGTTCATAGATAGGTACTAGGCTATTGGCCTTAGGGCCTATACAAGCCTAGCCAAAAAGGTACCCTGGCTTTTGCCACCCAAGAAAATTATTTTCCTGTGCCCCTGTCAAGCAGAACCACAGAGGTGATGCCCGGGGTGAATTTCCTATTTCCCGTCCAATCATCAAGATTTTTCTTGAAGAGTGTTAATGGGGAGCTTTGTTACAGATAGGTAGTTTGTTCTAGAGTATGGGAAGTCTCTGGGACAGGAATCTATCCTTCCAGCATGTTCTGTTTATTGTGGTGACAAGGTTTAGATCCCTAGAGTGTGTAACTCAGAGGGATCGGGATTTCTTTAAGTGGAGCATGTCCAACAGCTCTGGGTTTGACATAGCTTTGTATGTTAGGCAGAGATCGCCTCTGTGTAGGCAATATGCAACAGAGTAAAGCTGGAGTTTATTGAGACGGTCTGCATAGGGAATCTGTTTAAGGCCTGTAATCCTCTTTGTGAGGTATTTCTGCGGCCTTTCCAGTTGTTGTAGATGTCTTGTGAAGTACATACCAAAAGGGGCATTGTACTCTATAATGGGTCTAATGAGTGACGAGTAGAGGGGAACAATGACTTATTTTTTCCTAGATGAAAAACCTTTTGTAATGAGGTGTGCCATGTAGAAGGATTTCCTGACTACTGTGGTGATGTGATTATTAAAGGAGAGACATACTGTCCACCTGTGTACCAAGGTCTCTTATCACACATTCGGTGTTAAGTAGACTACCACCTATATGGTAGCTCATGGATACAGAGCTTTTACTAAAGGGGATGACAATGCACTTTTTGGCATTGAGCTTGAGGCCATGGCTTTGACACCAGGCATCTGTCTCAGTGAGGCCCTTTTGTAGGATGTCCACATCGTTAGGAGTTTAAATTATGGCTCCTAGTTTGCAGTTATCTGCGAACTTCATTAGCCAAAGACCTTCTGTGTAAGCCCATACTTCAGAAAAGTAGATACCAAACAGGAGAGGACCCAGGACTGAACCCTGTGGTACTCCACTTGTCACTGGTCTGAAGTCAGATTTGGAATCTGCTACTTTCACAGTGTGGGTTCTGTCAGTGAGCCACTTGGCAATCCATCTTATGATATACGGATTTATACCTAGTTTAATGAGTTTATCTATAATTCCAGAGTGGGGGATGGTGTCAAAAGCCTTGGTGAGATCTAGATAGGCTGTGTAAACCACTTTACCCTCACCTACAGCTTTGGTGACTGCTTCAAAGAAGTCAATCAAGTTTAGGAGACATGATCTGCCTTTTACAAACCCAAACTGGGTGGGGTCTAGAGTTTGGAGATTACCAATGCCTTTGTTTATAAGTTCCATGATGATACGTTTCAAGGCCTTGCAGACCAGGCTCGTTAGGCTAATGGGGAGGTAGTTCCCAGGGTCCATGGTGGCTCCCCTTTGTAGAGTGGGATAACCGTCGCTGTGCACCATTCAGTGGACACAAAGCCTGAGGTGAGGCTATGCTTGAACATGGTGCTTAGGTTGGGTGCCAGTTCATTCTGTAGTTCATACAGAACGCATCCTGGGATGTTGTCAGGTCCCATGGATGCTGTGTTCTTGGCTTTGGAGAGTGTGGTTTTTTACCTGTGCAGCCGTGATTACAGGAACTTTGCATTTTTCTGGTATAGAGATGGGCCCTTTATGGGGTCGGGGGGGGGGTAAAGTTAGCAATGAACCTATCTGCCAGGATGTTGGCAATATCAGTTGGTTCTGTATATTTAGTGCCATTGTGCTGTAACTCAGAGCAGATCTGAGTGTTGCCACTGAGATTATTGACATAGCTATAGAATACTTTGTTGTTGTCTTTAGAATCAGTGGCGATTTTGTTTTTGTAACTAGCTTTGGAGGATTTTATGAGGGATCTTGGCTTCTTACTGAGGCTGACCAGGGAGTTCTTCCAGTTATGGGATTTTACTCTTTTTTGCAACAGTTTCTTTCTTCTGCTGTAGAGTTTTGTTTATGGCAGGGGACCACCAGATTGGCTTCCTTTTTTTGGAGGATAGCATCTTGGTTCTGTTAGGGATAGCACGATCCATGCAGTTGTGCAAGTGCTTATAAAGTGCATTTGTGTAGGATTCAGCAGTCGTACCTCTATTGTCCATCTGCATGGGTGTCGTGAAGTTTGCCATTTCTGTCTTAGCGTAAAGTTGGCTTCGGAGAAATGTTTTAAGGTCGTTTCCCTAATGGGTGGTGGGGTGGGATTTGGATGTCTAGGCTGATTAGCTTGTGGTCAGATCTGACCAATGAGGAATTGACCTCTGGTGTGGAACACAGGTCACCCATGTTGGAAATGACCAGGTCTAGGATATTGCTGCCCCTGATGGGGGTGTGGATAAGTTGGTCCAAGGTGCTGGAATTTATAAATCCCAAAAAACGTTGAGCAAAAGAGTTGGTACATGAGTAGTTTTCCCAGTTAATGGTGGGGTAGTTGAAATCGTCCATTATTAGGGTGTTCGGTTGTACCCTAATATTTTCCAATGTATCAAGAAATGAGGAGTGGGAATCCTGGGGCATGGTGGGGGATCTGTAGCAAGTTACAATTTGGATTGCGGTCTTGCCCAGAGTTAGTTGCACTTGGATAATCTCAGATGCATTATGCTGAGCAACTAAGCCTGGAGGTGTGGATATCCTTAATGAATATGGACACGCCTCCACCTTTAGTGTTTTGGTCCAGGTTAGGTGGCCGAAAGGTGTGGTATGAATTATAGCCTGGTAATGCAGGGGTGCTCTCTGGAGCCTTGAACCAGGTCTCGGTCACTGCACAGATGTCGATGTTCTCCATTTTAAGGAGTGCCTCGAGTGAATGCATTTTGAGGTTTAGTCTTCTAGCTTTGAGTAGCACTGCCCTCAGATTTTGCTTGCTTGTACCTGTTACAGTGGTGAATTTGTCATTTGAACCTTACCTAAAAAAGGCACTATATGGGGTGGCAAGAGCCTTAGCCAGTATCCGGAATCCCAAGGGCGACAGGTGCAGGCCATCTCTGGCAAAGCACTGTGGTCTGTCGATCATGTCATCCCAGGCAGACGGATACTGGATCCCCTTAGAATGATACCAGAAGCTTAGCCAACTGTTGAAGTCAATCATTTTGTCCTTGTACTGTGGTATCATTCTGGGTGATGGCAGAATGCTACTTAGAGCTAGGGTCACACCTGCCTGGGCTACAAGATCGGAGAGCTTCTCCATGTCTCTTTTCATATAGTCCAGGGAGGTGCAGCTCAGGTCATTCACACCAACAAGGAAAATGACAGAGTCATATTTGTACTTATTGTGGAGTGACCTGAGTGCGTGCATTATGTGGCAGATCCTGGCACCCAATAGGCAGCTGACAGTAACTTTCTCCTTGTTTAGCCTGGTGAGTGGAACATCAGTGTGTCTGACTATAGAGTCACCTATGACTAGAGTGTTGGGTATGTTGTTATGCCTTAAGGGCTGTGGTTGAGTGGCACACTGCGTTTGTGGGCTATGTGTCATTTGGGTTGTGTTGGGGGAGTGGAGGTTGCATGCGTTTCTCCTTTGGAGGTCTCTGTTGCTTGAGCAGATTTTTATTGACAGCCTCCACGAATGTAGGTGTGTGTTTTGGTGGTGTAGGTTTTGAGGGACTATGTGATGAGTATGGTGTGGTGCAAGTGTTTACCTTCTCCTCTTGACTGTCTAGTCCAGTCTTGGGAGAAGACAGCTTTGCTTCCAGTTTGGCTATATAAGTGCATCTCTCACAGGTTGTAATGTTGGGTGGTAGGAGGAGAGAGTTGTCTGTGTACATGAGGCAATTGCTGCATTGCCCCAAGATGCCCAAATTCATCAGGTAGACAAGAGAAAACACCGGAAGCTGACCCTTAGACATGCCTGGATAGGTGCATATTTATTAAGTACTAAAAACGGTTTCCTCTAGACAAGTGAGGAAAGTTGAGTGCTGTAGTAATTTGTAGCTTATTTAGTGCTTAGAAGTTCTGAACAAGTGCTGAGATCAAAGAAACAGATTTGAGTGTTAAAACTAAAAAACTGGCTAGTTCTATGGGAAAATTTGAAGAGCAGACTTTATGGCTCCAGGAAAAGTTTAACCCTAGCTAAGTGGCGATGCTTAAAGTGTAAATGAGCAAAGTGATTTAAACAAATTAACCAATAAAAAGCTAAAAACTGAGTAGCGTTCCAGCAATCTTCGATCAGACAAGTTCTAACTGCACATTGCTGCCACTAGGGTGCAGGGGAACCTTCTCCAAAAAAGATGGTCTGGATTAGTGCTCAAGTTATGCAAACAAAGCTAGATTCAGCAGGTCTGAATTTAGTCTATGCTACAGCAAACAAGGCAAACCAATTTCAGAAAGAAACAGTTCAAATAAGCAGGCACAATAAGCCTTTAACCAGAAACTCATGCCTGGCGGAGTGGCTTTAATATGCCCAGGTAAATTTTTCCATGGTGTGAGTAGCAGAACTTAATACAGTCTGCTATCCATTTTGCAATGGTTTGTATGGAGACAGGCTGGTCTTGGTTGCACTCTGAGAAAGCCACTAGTAATTGCTCTGTTTTGTCTGAGAGTTTTTGTCCTACTTAGATAGTATCTGAACTGTCTGTGCACACCCAGGGAGTGGATAACTTCTTCTGCCCTGTTCTGTGGCTATGGGAAGAAGAATGGCAAGGAGATAGCCAGGTTTAGACTAAGTTCTGATACCACCATAGACCTAAAAGCTTGGTTTGTGTTGAAGGTGACCCTATCCCTGTAAAAGACAGTGAAAGTTTATTTACCCATGAGGGACTGTAGCTCTGAAACCCTCCTAGCTGATGTGAAAGCTATAAGAAAAGTTGTCTTCCAGGTAAGAAGCTTTAGACGGGCAGTGGCAGCAGGTTCAAAGGGGGGCAATATTAGTTTTTCTAACAGATAATTTAAATCCCATGCAGGAATAGGGTTCCTTCTGGGTGGCCACAAGTAAATCACCCCTTTTGGAAAATGTTTTTTATGGGGTTGCGAGAAGATAGGTGGGGCACTGACATGGCAGATGCATGTACCTCAATGCTGGAATAGGAAAAGTCCTTGTCTAAAGAGGCCTGGTAGGTACTGCAACACTGAGCTGTTGTCTGTCTGTCTGAGAAGGGGTGGTATTTTTGCTGTGACACCAGGTGGAAAATCTTTTCCACTTTGCCAGTATGATTTCCTAGAATTGCGTTTCCTTGCTTCCCTTAGAATGGAAAGCATTTCTTTGGTATAGGATGCATTCATTGGTGTCAAACCCCAATCCACCAGGCTGTTAACCTTAGGGTGGCTAAGCGGGGATGGAAGACAGATCCTTTGGATTTTCTGAGAAGATCTACCTCCTCTGGTAAGGTGTGAAATCTCCCCTTGACGACTGCCAAAAGTTGGGAGTGCTAGTGTTGTCTCAGCCAGGTGGAGGCCACTAGGGTCTTACTGGATCTATCTGCCCTAATTTTGATCAGTACCCTGGGGATGAGGTGATAGGGCAGGAATGCACACAGGAACCAGTTTGCTCATGTGAAAGAGAGAGAGTATTTTCCAAACTCCTGTTTGTCTGTTGAGTTCTGGAGTAGAACACCTGCAATTGTCTGTTGTTATAACAAGCAAACAGATCTATTTAGGGGACCCTCCACTGTATACAAAGACCTCTCTCCAACATCCATTCACTGGGGTCTAGAAGGTCCACGCCAAGAGAACCTGCCAGGGTATTGCTCTAACACAGAACATAAGAAACGATGAGAGTTAGCCATATTTTTTGAGCCAGCATCCAAATCTTCCTGGAAAGGCTACAAAGAAGGCAGGACAGAGTTCCCCCTTGCTAGTTTATGTACACATCACTATGATGTTGTCTGTCAGATCTACAAGGTCCCTGGATTTAAGTTCTGTTGAAAGTTTTTATAGCCATGTAGACTGCTAGTAGCTCCTTTTGATTTATATGCAATGTCCTCTACTGAGGATACCAAATTCCCTGCACTTTCAGTAAACCTAATTGTGCACCCCAGGGTATGTCTGAACTGTCTGGTTATGGCCTTGTCTGCTTCTGGTAAAGAGAAATTCACCCCATGGGTTCATATGTATGGTGTTCCTCCACCATAAGAGTTCCTTTATCAGCATGGAAGAGAGGCAGCAGGGTTTACAAGGGTTGGGAATGCTGTTACCAAGCATTTTGCAGAAACCACTGAAGTTTCCTCATGCGTAACTTTACAAGTGGGATCACGAGAATGTAGGATGCCATGACCCCCAGTATCTTCAGGAATTTGCTTATAGTGATTATTTGCTTTCAAAGCAGACTGGTCAAATAGCCTGTCATGAAAGAAAGCTTGTCTTGGGGAATGACAGCATTCTGCTGGACTGAATCTATAAGGGCTCCCAAAAAAGGATCCTTGTTTGAGATTTTTGAAGATTTGAAGTGAGTTCTAATTTCTGAAAGCAGTCTACAGTGACCTGCAAGGCATCTAGAGTCTCTGATATGGATCTTCCCTGAATGAGACAGTCATCTAAGTAAGGGTAGTTATGAACACCCAGATTTCTGCAATATGCTATCAGAGGAGCTAGACATTTTGTGAAAATTCTGGGAGAAGTAGATAGCCCAAATGGTAAATCACAGAACTGGAAGTGATAACCTGTTCATACAAACTGTAGGTATTTCTGTGACTGTCTGCTATGAGAATAAGGAGGTTTAAAGTGACCAGGAAGGCATCTTGGAAGATCATAGGTAGTAGTGTTTGAAATGTAAGCAATCTAAATTTTGGAATGCTGAGAAACTCATTTAGCTTTGAAATCTCCAAGACAGGTCTCCAGTTGCCCCACCCCCTTATTGGCACTAGAAAAATCCTTGAGTAGAAGCCTTTTTCATCTTGCCCTGGAAGGACAGGCTGGATGAATATTTGGTGAAGTAGCTGTATGAGGATAGGTGGCAAGAAGCTTTCTTGCTCTTTTGGTGGTTTCAAGAATGCCTAAAAAGAGTAAAATTTATTGAACTGATGAAGTGCCCATTCTTTATGATGCCGATGATCGACTGGTCCCTGGTGACAGTTTTCCATTAGGTTAGGAAGAAGGAGAGTCTTCCAGCCAGAGGGGAGGGTCAGAAGGGGTAAGGAAAGCTGGGGTTGAAAATAGCTGCAGTTGCTCTCTGTGCTGGGTGGGCTCTTTAGAGCTCCCTGCTCCGTGTGATTGCACCGGTTGCCATCTCCTGGATTGTCTGCCTCTTTTGCCATGGAGAGGCATCCCCTTGTTTTGTCTTGTCTAGGTGGAAGAGGCCAAGCTTTAGAAGGACAATTCATACTGCACCTCGGGGTTGGAGACAGATAACATTTTTTCACAGTTTTAATTTGCTTTCCTTTTTCATCCAGCTTCTCAAAAACTTGTTCAGCTGGAGGATTAAAAAGAACTTCCTTGTTTAATGGCATGTCCACTAGTTCAGTCTTAACCTGATCTGACAGGGTCTGAGTCCTGAGGCATGCAATTCTGTGGATGACTGACCCTGTGGCAGCTGTTCTGCAAGAAGGATCTAAGGTGTCATAGCCACACTTTGGGAGGTCTGGAGATTTGTAATGCTTCTTTGGCTGTCTCCTGGATTTCCTGATAAGGTTCTATCTGCAAAAGAGTCTATCTTAGCTAGAATTTTGCCCTGGAGAGATTCAATGTATTTTAGGACATGGAACTGACAATTCACAGCTCTCATTGTCAAGGTGGCAGAAGTATAAGCTTTCTTCCCAAATCTGTATAATAATCGACTTTCCCTGTCATTAGGTAGTGGAGGTTGGGTTGGTCCCTTAGGTATACCTTTTGTGGATCCAGTGGAGTCTACAAGTTACTTGTGAGATTCAAGTACTCTGTAAAACCTGTCTGGCTTCCTAGGAGCAGGGGGAAGAGAATCAGGGTGTGAAACAATGTCTTCAAAGACATCATCCAATACAAAGTGAGCAGAAGAAATAGACTTTGGTCTGGGTGAAGGCAAACTTAGCATGTAAGAACTGCTTGCTTTCCCAACTAAAAGCCTCCATCATTCTGTGCAGGGTATCCCTGAAAGAAACGTCCTCAGGGGTGGAGTCTGAAGTGATAGTGTAATCTGAGTCTGGTAAAGCTTGTGGTGGCAAGTGGCCAGAGTAAGACGGTTTTTCCACATCCTCAGTGCTAAAGGAAGGTTCCTTTTCCTGAAAAGCTACTTCCCTGCCCCTTTTAGATGAGAAGACCTCAGTAGTGAAAGCATAAGATGTATCTCTAGAGTTCATAAAGGTCATAAACTCCTATGCTATTTTAAGGAGGTATGGAGCTTTGGCCTGAGAAGAAGTTGACGGAGGCATGTGTGATGAAAAGGAAGTGGTTCACTTTGGTATGGGTGACTGTTTAACATGGGTGACCTCAGGTTGAGGTCATCTGACCATGACTTTGCCTGTAGCTTTGGCAGTCAACAAAGCAGGGTGTCTCCTTCATGACCCATGGAATGGACATCAGAAATTCAGGCCTGCTTGTAACCTCAGACCAAATGATGTGTATGCCTTGGAAGTATTCTTAGGCAGGCTGGAGACCATGGTGGTCTCTAGAAGGGCTGTAACAGAGGGTTTGGGCCTAGGTCGCTGGGCCAGGGGGCTTCAAAGGCACCTCACCTGGGTCATCAGTCAACATTTGACCAAATGTTGGAGCTTTCTCGGTAAAGTCAGAGTCTTTGGCCTTTTTGTTATTCTTTCTTTTGAATACCACTATCCAATGCTGGAGTTTGAAGAGACCCTGTGGTAGCAGTGGATTGCGATAGCAGCTATGAATCTGAAGAGGAGGACTCCATACTGGTAGCCGGTACCTGGGCATGGGTTTATATCACAATCAAATCACGGAACATCAAATGCTCAAATGAGCGAATGTTCACATAATTGAATACTGTATTGTGGGGGACTGTGCCCCCCACACCCCTTGCTAAATATATATTCCTACTCCAAGGTCACACTACAGTGAGGAAAGGGCAAAAATCCCAATCTCCAATGTAGTGTGAAATAAATCCAGGAACTTCGATGATGTGAAAATTTGCTCATTTGAACGTTCAATGTTCTGCGATTCAAAGTTATGATATAGACCCCCTGGGCACTACATTTTAGAGTGTTCTCATGGACTTTTACAGTTAAGAGAGTTAAGGATGTTATGCTAAGACCCAAGCAGAACAGATGTAACAAGTGAAAAACTTTGCACAGGATTTTCTTCCCACACTTTAAGCAATTGCTGATTTTTTGGAATATTAAATTAGTAGACAAATTTCCCCAAAGGGGTACTTATTTGACTGAAAGAAGGAAGCTCCCTGGAAAAGATCAATTATAAAATATCAAAATATATGCAGATGACTATGCTAATCTGCACAGCTTTCTCCCTTCTAGGGCTGCCACCTTTTAAACAGGCCCAAGTGGGACATGGGGGTGTGGCCAATATGACACTGGCCACATCCTCTACCATGACATCACCGCATGAGCGGTGAAGGAGATGCTGTTATGGGTATGAGTCAACGGATGGCTGCTGGAGTGGCTAGCTAGCTGGCTAGCTGGCTGCTGGAGTGGCTGGTTGGCTGGCTGCTGGAGTGGCTAGCTGGCCGGCTGCTGGAGTGGCAATCTGACTGACTGGCTGGCTTCTGCAGTGGCTAGCTGGTTGGTGGGAGTAGCAGCTGGATGGATGGCTTGATGGGTGGATGGCTGAATAAATGGATGCCTGGCTGAATGGATGGATGGATGGATGGATGGATGGCTGGCTTCATGAATGGATGGATGGCTGGCTGGCTGGATGAATGGATGGATGGCTGGCAGGCTGGCTGGATGAATGGATGTATGGATGTATGGATGGATGGATGGATGGATGGATGGATGGATGGATGAATGGTTGGCTGGACGAACAGATGGATTGATGGCTTAGAAAAAAAAACAAAAACAAATCTCGGTAATTTTTTTAACGGTTGTAGAAGCACTTAAAACAAAGCGCTCCTACAGCCGCAATGTTTGCAGGGCTCTTCCTGCCCCAATCCCCACCCCTTTCAAAAATTGCAGCCAAATGCACGAATTAAAGCACCCGGACCTAAAAGGCAGCAGCTTTGCCTGCAGGTCCGGGTTGGTTACATCATTGAATTGCCATGGAAAAGCCGGAAGTAATTGCGGCTTTTCCATGGCAATTCAGTGCGACTGAAAAGTCCCACTACTTTGCACAGCAGGCAACGGGATGAGGCAGCTCAACCCATGAGTGTCCCGCTGACAACAGGATGGGTGGCAACCTTATTCCCTTCATGACCTCCACACCACAACCTGACTCCTTCCTGTCCATAGAAACATGGCTCAGCAACTCCCAACTCCCAACTCATACTAAATCCCAACAAAACAAATCTCCTTCTCTTCTCCCCAACAAAAGTGACCCCTTCCTCCCAAACTTTCACCATCCTACCCAAAAATAAAACCTCCACCACCCCTACATCTCATACCAAACTGCTGGGTGTAGAAATCGACAATTTGAAGTTCAATATACACATAGCACAATCCATTAAGGTCCACAAGAAACTAGGTTTACTTTACAGAAACAAACAATTCCTAACTAGACACTCAAAAGCTACTACTGCTCAGACGCATCTCCTATCTTCCCTCCTAAAAGCTTCCCCAATCCTAACCAAACTCCGAAAATCTGTACTAACCAAACTCGAAGCTTGTTATAATAAAATTGCCAAATTTGCCACTGATGCCCCATACAGAACACATCACTGTACAGCTCTTAAACTAGAATGGCTAGAACTTTCTCAGCTACTAT
Organism: Protopterus annectens; assembly: GCF_019279795.1. Classification (NCBI taxonomy): domain Eukaryota; kingdom Metazoa; phylum Chordata; order Ceratodontiformes; family Protopteridae; genus Protopterus; species Protopterus annectens. The sequence goes on along the minus strand of NC_056726.1, from coordinate 1,854,616,586 downwards.
GCTTTAATCAGTTAACCTTTGCTCACAAAATATTGCATCAAACAGACAAAACCCCTGCCCCCCCAAAAATGATTACAACCATGCATCACTTCCAGACCCCTCCGCTCAAATAATAAATTCCTACCAGACACCACAAAAGCAAATAACACAGCTGGAGAATCGCTCTTCTCAAACTACATCCCTAACATGTGGAACAAACTGCCCACCCAAATTACTACCTGCTGCTCTTTAACGCAGTTTAAAAAACTCCTAAAACTACACATGAAAGACTCCTGGCTCTGTTCTTGTAACTGCCCTGGACAGACCTCCAACTGCTCACTCTACATCTCTAAACTAACTTTGTACCTCATTGCCCTCCCAATAAATCCTAACTGAGGCATTTGCCCTCTCATTCTCTCAGGAGTCTCTTTTTCTTCCTAAGCATGACAAATGATTTATATACATATGTACATACTCATACTGTGATGTCTATTGTACACGTTTATCCAAGACATTTTATATTTATCTTTTTGCAACTTTTATGTTTGACACTTTGAGCTTGCTTGCAGACAAGCCTTTTTCTTTTGCAGTGTATATACACTTTATGTTTTTGTGCAAATCTTATATTACCTGTAACTAACTCAAACCTGTAATTTTGCTTAACTGGAGCTTTTCTCCCCGGGCTTCCTCTGAAAAAGGACATGTGTCCACTCGAACGTTCCCGGTAAACAAATGTTAAATACATAAATAAATATCAGTTGGCTAACAATAACTTCCAATACACTCAATTCTTCTATAAATGTACATGGCTTTACTCAACTAATCTCAACTCCCACTCACTTTAACAAACCTACCAAACTCCAGTTCTATCATAGACTGGATACTAGTATCTAAACCTGACCTAGATCACCATCCTAAAACTTTACCTGATGCCATCAGTGACCATTTACCGATTTGTGTTCAAAGATTTCATTCTCACCATTAAAGCCACATAAATTCAAAGGCTGCTGCAACCTCTCCAACTTCCATCCTGACATATTCAATAACATGCTCACTTCTATAAACTGGCCTTTCCTATTTTACCTTCCCCTTAGATGAAGCAGTCCAAAAATGTAACTCAATATTTCTTTATACTCAATTTGCTTGACCCCCTTCTCAGTAAAATAAGAGTGAAATCTCTCTGTTCTCCCTGGCTATCTCAGTCCACACACTGTATTTTGCATAAAAGAGTTAACATTTGGAAACTCTGGACTAAGACTAAATCCTCCTCCCACCTACAAACCTATAAAGAACTTTGTAAGCTCTCTAAAAAGCAAGTTAACATCGACAAGTAAAATGTTTACCTTAAGCCCCAGATTACATGTTTCAGCAATCCCAAAACATTCTGGAACACTATCAGTCATATCCTACACCCAGGCAACCTCACAACCCCTAACCCATGTCCTAATAATACCCCTTTGAAACCGCAACCTTACGCAATTCCTACTTTATTAACACTTATCAGTAAACTTACATCAAACTCATACTCCTTTAACCCCATCGACTCCCTACCCCCTAAACAAAATTATGTCTTCTCTCTGAAACCTGTCTCCCCTCCAGCTATATAAAATGTCTCCTCCGTAAGCTTAAGCCATGCTCGCTTTCTGTTGGCAACCTACCTCCATTCTTCCTTAAGTTTGCAGCAAACTCCATAGCGCATCCCATTTCCATCCTCATAAACTGCTCTATATCCGAATCCACTGTTCCCTCAATCTGAAAACAATTCTTTATTATACCTAGCCACAATTCCACAAAACTATCTAAATATTGTCTTATAGCTATATTGTCCCCTCCCCCTCTTTAAAATACTTGAAAATATGTAGATAAGCAAATCTCCTTCCATTTCTCCCTAAATCACTCTCTCACTTCAAACCCTCCTTCACTACAACATCTCTTAACAACAAGGTCAATAATGTTGAAACTCGCACTAAGCTTCTTGGGACAATTATCGATGATCAACTCAAATTTGACCTCCATGGCTCCATATCCACCACTTTATACAGAAAACTCACCAAAAACTTGGTTTACTCTACAGAAATAAAAAGTTCCCAACAATGACTCTTGTATCTCTCTTGCCTATGCCTATCTTCTCCCTAATCTTCTGTGTAGGTCACAAATCCTAACTCACATTCTAGTCTTCTAGCTGAACTAGAAGCCACTTACAACAAAATAGCCAGGTTTGCAGCTACCTCTTACTCTCAACACCGTCAGTCTCATAAGGCTTTAAAGTGGTTAGAGTTCCCCAATCAACTACTAACGTCCCAACTTTCTATCACTCATTCCATCCTTCATAAGTTCTCCTTCTGCCCAAGCATCTCCTCTCTTATCTCTCTCTACTCCCCAACTAGAACACTCCCTCAGAAGCACTGACCAATAACACTTAGATATATATAAACTTAAAACATCTGCCTAAACCTTTATAGCTACACTCCTGCCCTATCTTGGAATAAGCTTCCCTTGTCCATCAGAAAAATAACACAAACACATGAATTTAAAAAAGCACTCAAAGAATATCTGCTTAACAATGGGATACAACACTAAAAACCGTGCCTGAACTTTCTTCTTCTAACTTCCACACATCTCATTCTACCTAACCTTTCTAACTATAACCTAATTACTCCTCTTCTCACTGCTTCCTTTAAATTCTGGCTCCCATACTTCTCATTTTACTGCTACTGCTCTCTCTACCTCTATCACCTTACACATTCTCTCCGTAAACTTCGGGACTTTCTCTAACTGTTTTTCTTATCTCTACCTTTTTTTCCTTGTTGGCATTTATAAACTGGTTTCTAGTAAAGTTTTTCAACTTCTTTCAGCAAACTCTGCACACTGACAATTAGCATTTTTGTTTGGAAGCAAGTGTATTCTACACTATATTCTCTCTGTACTGGTGTAATTTTCTTACAATTTTTTTATTTTTTATAAAATTACTATGTACGATTGTGGAGCTTTTCTCCCCAGGCCTCTGTTGAAAAAGGGTTGTAGCTCAGTCAGACAAACCCAGTTAACAAATGTTAAATAAATAGATAAAAACGAGCAGACTGACGGACTGTGAGTATACAGAGTATACAGAACACACATGAAGGGCATCAGACTACATGGCTAAAAAAACTGAAGACGGCACTAACAGGCACCCTTCTTATACTCTGAAATCTAGACGTCAGTCTTCAGATGTCTGTGGGCAAAGGATGATGTAAAGTGCATCAGTAGATGTTCAAATAATCACTGCTGCAGTAGCCTTAGCAAAATGGGTTAAATCCTGCCAATGATATAACAAGAGGACTAGCTTCCAAAGCTTCAGAGCACCTTCCATGCATCCAAACTGTCAGGCAGCTCAATGTGAGCTGACTAAAATACAGGTTTGGGTGTGAAGTCCTTCAGAGCTTTCCTGCCAACAGAAAGAAGGAAGCTGAGCATTGAAAGGGCAATTACTGAGAGCTGCTCTTGATTTGGCTGCTTTGCCTGAGAGTTAGTCTGCTGCATCTAAATTCATCCACTGCTAAAAGAATGAAAATAAGTATCATTTTGCACTTCTGCTGATTATTTTTACTGCATTTCATGAAAATGCTATATTAATTGTTACATTTCTCATACTTTAGTAGAGTTTCAAAGCTGAACTGTTTCCACTGCTGCTGTAGTAATTAAATGTATTGTGTTTGCTAGATTTACAGGGCTGTAATATCTAGATTTTGTGGTTTCCCTGCACTTGAGCTCGAAAACCAGCATTTTTAAATTAAGAGGCTTTTCTGACTGCACTCTTGTGGCAGAAGTGTGCTTTAGCAAACCAGTCTGAGCTGGGAGCTGCTGGCTGAAAGCTTATACTGGTTTTACCTGATTAGTCTGTAGGTCTTGCTGTTACAAAAAGTACAGTTTTGTACCTACCATAAATGTAGATGTTCGAAGATCCACATTGCTGCAGTCCTTACACTTGGGTAGTCCGCTGTCCTCGGTCGGCCCGAATATCAAAGTATAAGGCTGACGTCGGTCAAGGCGCATTTGACTGACATCAGGACGTCAGGGTACAAATGCGCATGACCGACGTCATATCCTCAGTCTTTTCTTGCCCCAGATGTCAGAAGACCCTAAAAATAAAGGTCAAAACCAAAAGACAGCAAACAAACAACCAACCATCCTAGCACTAAAAATATGTACAATATATACAATATACATCATATTGACAACCCAACCCACACAACCGCCTCTAACTACAGAGGGAAGGAGGGAGGGTAAATTGGACTGCAGCAATGTGGATCTTCGAACATCTACATTTATGGTAGGTACAAAACTGTACTATGTTCTTCATCTCACATTGCTGCAGTCCTTACACTTGGGTAGAATCCCAAAGCAGAGGTAAGGGAGGATGGCCAAACTATAAGGAAGCAGGAGCTGCCAAAATGCCCTGCAAAACAGCAGTGGCAAAACCAGCCCTGGATTTAGAGTAAAGTGGTAGGTGATAATGCCTAGAGAAAGTATGCACTGAACTCCAAGTAGCTGCTTCCAAAATATCCTTAGTTGCCACCCCCCTTAAAAAAAGCTGTCAAAGTGGCAGTAGCCCTAGTGGAATGAGGCCTAATCCCAGCTGGAATCTCCTTGCCATGATGGGAATAACAGAAAGCAATGCAAAACCCAATCCACTTAGAAATAGTTTGTTTTGACACAGGCTTGCCCTGAGAACTCAAAGCAAAAGAAACAAATAACTGCTGAGACTGCCTGAACCCTATAGTTCTGTCCAAATAATATCGCAACTGCCTGTGTACATCTAAAGTGTGCAAAATCTTTTCCCCTTTATTTTGGGGATTTGCATAAAAAGTAGGCAAATTAATAGTTTGGTTTAAAGCCACACTAGAAACCACTTTAGGCATAAAGGAAGGATTAGTACGTAAAGATACCCTATCCTTATGGAAAATTAAGAAAGGCTCAACCGCCATAAGGGCCTGCAACTCAGAAACCCTTCTTGCAGAGGTAATAGCTAACAAAAAAGCAGTCTTCCATGATAAAAACTTTAATTCAGTAGTAGCTGCAGGCTCAAAAGGTTGTAGAGTGAGTTTCTCCAACACAAAATTGAGATCCCAAGCAGGAGTAGGAGCTCTTCGTGGGGGTCTTATATTCTTTGCCCCTCTAAGAAATTGCTTGAATAAAGGATGAGAAAACAATGGTGGGTCACAATCATAGTGAGCGAAATTGCTGCAGCATGAACCTTAATAGAAGAGAAGGACAAACCTTTGTCCAGTAACTCAGTAAGATATTGAAGAGCCACACTTAAATTAGGCTCAGAAACATCAAAATCCTTTGCTGCACTCCAAATTAAAAATCTCTTCCATTTATCTGCGTACACTCTCCTTGTACTAGGCCTTCTAGCTTCCAAAATAACATTCAAAACTTGCTGTGGAAGTGGAGGCCCACTATGGTTCAAAACAGAATATGCCAGGCTGTTAGGTGCAGAGAGTGAAGCTTGACATTGAGCAAATGACTGTCCTCCTGAGACAACAGGTGTGGAATCAAGGCAAAGGCCATGGAGGCTTCCATACCAGGCTTCTCAGTAATGGGTACCAATGCTGTCGAGGCCAATCTGGAGCTATCAAAATCATCCTTGGCTTGTCTTGTCTGGCCTTTAGTAGTACCTTTGGGAGGAGAGGCAGAGGCGGAAAGGCATACACATGAAGATTGCTCCAATTGAAAGAAAGAGCATCCACTTTCCAAGCTGTGGGATGAAACCTTTTTTGCAAAACTTTGGCAGCTGGTGGTTTAGTGGAGAAGCGAACAGATCTATGTCTGGAGTTCCCCATGACACTGTCAATTTCTGAAATACATGAGGATCCAATTTCCACTCGTGGGGATCCATAATTTGTCTGCTCAACACATCTGCTAAGGAGTTCTGTGCTCCGGCAGAAACCTTGCCTGAAGATTTAGCTGTAAACTGAGAGCAGTCTCCCACAAAATCATTGCTTGCCTGCATAGAGGATAAGAATGTGTTCTGCCTTGCTTGTTGATGTACCACATGACAGTTGTGTTGTCTGTTAGAATCAACACCTGCCCTGGAAGAAGTAAATCCTTGAAAGCTATTAATGCAAACTGGACTGCTAACATCTCTTTCAAGTTGATATGTAGATGTTGTAGTCTGGCAGGCCACTTGTCTTGTATCCACTTTCCTTTCAGATGAGCTCCCCAAGCTTTGTCTGAGGCATCTGTCGTTAGAATCTGACTCGCCTCTGGCCGGGTCACAGAGAGTCCCTTGTTTAGGTGACATTCCTGAGCCCACCACAACAATTCCTTTTGAATGCAAGGTATTATTTGAATGACAGTGTCCAAATCCTGGCAGTGCTGTGTCCATACATTTTTGAGATACCATTGTGGCTTCCTCATATGCAGTTTGGCATTGGGAAGCACCAGAATACAAGATGCCATGAACCCCAAGGCTTGAAGGACTGTCCTTGCAGTCAGCCTAGACTGATGAGACAACTGATGAAAGTAAAGGGAAAGATTCTTTTGTTTGTCCGGGGTCAAAAAGGCCATCTGGGATGCTGTATACAGTCTCACACCCAGAAAGCACATGTCCTGAGAGGGTACTAGACTGGACTTTATTTCGTTCACAGAATACCCCAGGCATCTTAGCACTGCTATCACATAATCCAAATGATGAAGAAGCTCGTCCTTCCTTGAGCCAGAATCAGGCAATCGTCCAAATAAGGATAGATCTGTATTCCTTTTAACCTGAGGAAAGCTATCACTGGAGCCAGAACTTTCGTGAACACTCTGGGCACAGTAGATAAGCCAAAGGGCAATGCAGAGAACTGATAATGAGAAGTCCCAGCTAAACGCAGATACTTCCTGCAACTTAGTCTGATAGGAACATGAAGATAAGCCTCCTTGAGATCCAAAGTTACCATCCAATGATCTTTGCCCAGCAGAGGTAAAAGCTGCTGTAACGTCAACATTTTGAACTTGGGAATGTCCAGATAAGTGTTGAGGATAGATAAGTCCAAAATTGGTCTCCACGTGCTCCCTTTCTTTGGTACTAGGAACAGGCGAGAATAAAATCCTAGGCCCACTTCTGGCATAGGGACCGGCTGTATGGCCCCTATTTGGAGTAACAGAGAAATTTGCTTGTGAGCCTCTATTCTTTGTTGAGGAGGAACGTCTGGCATGCCTTTGAAAGGAGGCAAGGTATGGAAATAAAACCTGTAACCGTGGTGTATGATATCCAATACCCATCTGTTTTGGGTAATTAAACTCCAATTTTCTTTGAAAAGTGCCAACCTTCCTCCCAAAGGTGCTGCCAGACGAGAAGGCTCTGGCAGCTGAAAAGGTAGGTCATTGGGTCTGTTTACGAAAGGACTGACCCCTGCCCTCACCAAGACTGTGCAGGAGAACTCCCTGTTCTAGGCCTGAAAGAGCCCTGAGCTCTGCCCCTACCACGTCTAGATCGACCCCTAGACTGGGAATCATAAGAAGGATACGTCCATCCCTTAGTAGGCCAATTTCTACTAAACTTTGGAGGCTGAACCTGCAAAAAATCTTTAACAGTCTGCATAGACTTAGCCTTGTCTTCCATTTTCTTTAAAACTGCCTCAACAGGAGAACCAAACAACACATCAGATTGTAAAGGAGCATCTAAAATCCTTGTTTTAACATGGTCAGATAAATTCTGATCCCTCAGCCAGGCGTGCCTGCGAAGAACTGACCCAGTGGCAGCCACCCTAGACGAGGCCTGTACAGCATCAAAACCACATTGCAAAGAATGCTTACCCACCTGTTCAGAAACATGTACTAAATCTTGTAACTCTTTACAATCAATACCTTCCGCCAGAGCATCAACCTTAGACTTCAATTGTGAAAGGAGATAGTTTTGGTATTTCAACATGTGAAACTGACAATTCAAAGCCCTCATAGCTAGAGTGGAAAAAGTATAAACTTTCTTTCCCCATCTATCCAAGGCCCTGGCCTCTTTATCTGTAGGAACCGGATTCTTGACAACAGAAGCCTTAACACCTTTAGGCCCCTGACTAACAGTTTCTGGGTCTGCCCTAGGACTCTTAAAAAGATACTTATGAGCTTCAGGCACCCTGTAATACCTATCCGGTTTAACAGGAGCAGGAGGCAAAGAATCAGGATTAAGAGAAGCCTCTGTAAAACATCTTCCACCACATCCAAAACAGGAGGTATAGCCAAAGGCCTATGCTGGGGTAAAACAAAATTCCTAAGCCTTTTCCTGGAATCAGAGAAGTCCTGACCTTCCCACTTAAAATGCTCCCTCATGGAATGAAGAGTTTCTGAAAAGAAAAATCCTCAGGAGGAGAAGCAGAAGGAGTAGAATCATCCACATCAGAATCAGAATAAGGGAATACTCCTGCAAGTCTTCAGCCAAGACTCTGAAACATCCAAGCCTGCTCAAAACTCCCTTGCTCAGGCTCCACCCTAGGTCTCTTATCAGGAGGGGGCAAAGAACCCCTAATCAAAGTAATCAAATCTTCTGCCATTTTAAGCATATGCTTCTTGGGCACAGTTCCTGAAGAACTAGGGGTGACACCAACTGAAGCTAAACCTGGCCTGCCTCTGGGAGAAGCCTTGGAAACAGAAGGAGAGGGCCTAACCACCCTAGGAAGGGAGGGGAGTATAGTAACCTGAGAAGCCCCATCAGCCTGACCTGCCTCCTGAGAGGCTCCATCCTGCAATAACAAAGTCTCTCCCTGGGATCCCAAAGAAACCTCCGGTGGAACCACCGGCTCCACCGACACCTCTAAAGAACCGGCGTCCGGTACGGACGGTTCTTCTAGCCTAGGCTTAACTGCTTTGTCCTTGCGCTTCTTCGAAGAAGCGGGCGTCGGAGCATCCGACGGCATTTTATAATTGCACCGCTTCCCGAAGACCAACCTGGCACAATCCAACCTTCTCTTTATAGTGCGCTTATTGAATCTAGCACAAGAGCGACACCCAACAACGTCGTGCTCAGGCCCTAAACAAGGAATACACAAAGTATGATAGTCTCTATGCGGTATCTGTTTCCCACAAGAAATACAATTATTCACTTTTTCTGACATCCGGTAAACCACTGAGGCAAGAAACAACTAAAATATTCCCCAACGGCCTACTTAGCCAACTTTGACTCGGTCTGAAACTCCGAAATCGAAAAATTTCAGAACGCCAACCGGCACTTGCAATGCTGCTTCTGCATTGGACCATGCGGCAAAAAAGACTGAGGATATGACGTCGGTCATGCGCATTTGTACCCTGACGTCCTGATGTCAGTCAAATGCGCCTTGACCGACGTCAGCCTTATACTTTGATATTCGGGCCGACCGAGGACAGCGGACTACCCAAGTGTAAGGACTGCAGCAATGTGAGATGAAGAACATCTTGTTTTTCTGATTCCATATAAGCCCGGTGTTTGTGCAGGTTTGTGCTCAATTCCTCAGAGCTATTCCTAGTTTGGCTACTTCACCTGAGAGAATTTGCTGCATCTAACGCCATCCGCTGCTAAAAGAATGAAAATAAGTAGCATTTTGTACTTCTGCTGTTTATTTTTACTGTATTTCATAAGAATCCTGCATTACTTTTTAAATTTCTCAAATTTTAGTAGAGTTTGAAATCTGAACTGTTTCCACTGTTGCTGTAGTACTTAATTATATTCTGTCTGTTAGTTTTACAGGGCTGTAGTATCTAAATTGTGTGATTTCCCTGTACCTGAGCTGTAAAACCAGTATTTTTTACATTAACAGGGTTACGTGATAGGACTCTTGTGACAGAAGTGTGCTGTAGCAAATCTATCGGAGTTGGGGACTGCTGACTGATAGCTTATTCTGTGTTTTTCTGATTGGTTTGGAGGCCTTGCTGTTGTAAAACTTGTATTCCTGATTCTGTATAAGCCCAGTGTTTGCGCTTGGCTATTCTCCACGCAGCAGCGGCTATCAGTGCCCTGTAGAGATGCAAATGCTTTAAATTTAAAATTTCCCTTAGAATAACTATCTCTGCAACCTTCCCTTGTCCCCCTGCTATTGTAGGAGCGTCTGAGTTGTGCACACACAGCAGCATCTCCTTGCTGGATAGCTGCAGATCACACTGAGTACAACACCCATTTGTCTGTATGTTATCATCGCACTCAGTTAAATCTCCCTACTCTTCTCCCTGGTTAAACCCTTATAAAAAAACTCAAACCATGGATAGCACTTTCCTGCTATCTCTGTGGCTAGCTTGGTGGACAAGGGCATCCTAAGGCAATGTAGTAATTATCTTATGTATACTGATAACCACTTAATCCTGAAACAAATCAACAAACAAACACACTATGTCAGAGATGTAGTTACACTATGAAAATTAAGACACAACTCTCACGTACTAACAAATCAAATGACAAACAGGTTGGCAGCACATGCACATCACTTCCCCTCACTAAATAAGGTCGTGACACATAAACCTACATATGTGGAGATACTTACAAGTAACTTACCAAAACATCACAGGCCTCCCGTATGCTGCCCTCACAAACCACATGCAAAGAAAACCAAGCCAACACCAACCACTGCACATAAACATGCACATCAACGTGTTTCCACAAGCAAGCCCCAAAGGCAAAACACCACACATGCAAACATCTTGATCAGAGGAGTCTCCATCGTGAGACACACAGACACGCCCTTCATCAGGATGAATAAAGAGAGGGTTATAGTCACTTGCCTGTCAGGGACCAGGATTGACCAAATCATGCAGGTACTCAGGTCAGTCATCCACAAGTACTATTATGACTCATAGTCTGTGTGAGTGTGAATGACCTGAGACATACTTCTCTGGACAATATTAAGACAGACATGATGGATCTCTCTGAATATGTGTCACAGGCTGGTGTGAGCCTTGTACTGAGCAGCATTTTACTCTCACCAAGAATGATACCACAACACAAACAGAAAATGACTGACTTTAATAACTGTCTTAGCTACCGGTGTTATTCCAAGCAGATCCATTATTTGTCAGCCTGAGATAACATGATCAACAGACTATGCTGCTTTACCATAGAAGGTCTGCACCTGTCACCGCTAGGCTTTTGAATACCAGCCAAGGCATGAGCCACCCCCATAGTGCCTTTTTTAAGCAGTGCCAAAACAACATTCCTTCCAACATAACAATTCTTCTAATTCAAAGATGAAGGTATTACTGTTCAATGCTAGGAGTCTTAACAAGAAACTGCACTCCCTGGCAGCTCTCCTTGGAGAGTGCTGACATCTGCGCAGTTACAGAGATGTGGTTCAAGACTGCAGAAAGCACCACAGCAGTGCAAGGCTACAATGTCTATCACACATTTAGACCACCCCCTGAGAAGGAAAAAAATCAAAAGGAAGTGTTTCCATTTACATAAAACAAAATCACACCTCTAAATTGGTCAAGCAGAATGACTCACTTGAGCTACCATGTCCAGTTGACCACAGGCAAATCCCCCACCATATCATCACTAGCTGCAGGGCTCCAACCATGAAAACTACTCCACATACCTGAAGTTATTAGAATCACTTACCACTCAGTCCAACATATTACTCATGGGAGATAAACTACCCCTCCATAAACTGATAAATATACATGACCAGTAACATGCAGATTCGGAGATCCCTGTATTTGTCAATGCATATGCTCTAGAACAGCTGGTCTGCATTCCCACTAGGGACTCAAATATTCCTGACATACTATTCACAAACATGGGAAAGTGCTGCAACACCTCCCACCTCAGCATACTGCCCTCACAAGACTGGATCAAAAATCGGTCACTTTTCAAATAAATGTAACAGTAAAACCCCCATCAAGCACTAAAACCGTAAAGAATTTTTCCAAGGCAAACTACCCTCTATTAAGTGTTAGCATAGGTAATTCTAAAGCTCCCACTAACTCTGAAAACACAAAGGCCTATGTAGAAGTATAAATGAATGCCCTGTACAACCACTTAAACAACTGCGTAGACACGGCAGTACCTGAACAAACTAAACCCAGGTCTAGCCAGAAAAACAAGTCATCCTGGTGGATCCCTGGCATAAATAGGCTATACAACAGAAGGAAGACATTCCTGTCTAAAAGTAAGTGGGTGCACAACAGAGAAAAAAATCCCTCATTAGTTTCAACCTGCAAAACAGGGAATAAGTCAAGTCTTCAAAAGCTAAATACAAGACAAAAATAGCCTCCCAAGTAAAGGATTTCCACAAAGCATTTTTCAGTGATGACTGAAATCTTAAACTGCCTATACTCAGCCAGAAGAAATAGCAAACTTGCTGGTCGATAAATTCAGCTCAAATTTCACTCCTCGTCACCTCCAGACTCACTCCCCATGAAATACCCTCTACCATTTCTTAGCCTGTTATCACAAAAGAACAGGTCATCACTGCACTCTTTAAAGCTAGAAACACAGCATCAACTGACCAGGGTGCCTATTAAACAGCTTGAAACATGACCTAGCAGACCCACCCAAACTTCTATTTAACCACAGTCTCTAGACTGCACATCTCCAGTTAAGGTACCTAAAGGGAATTAAGACCTTTACATCCAGGCAGTCAACTGAGTAGATTGGATTCGGGGTGTATCAAACATCCGTGATCCTGTGTGAGTGGATCCAGTACCTCTCAAGGCATCTGCAACAACTGGAAAGGCCTCAGAAATACCTCACTAAAAGAATCACAGGCCTAAAGCAGATGCCCTACGCTGACCGCCTTAAAAAACTCCAGCTATACTCTGTCGCATATCGTCTACTCAGAGGCGATCTCTGCTTAACATACAAGGCCATGTCAAACCCAGAGCTGTTGGACATGCTACACTTAAAGAAATCCCAATCCCTCAGAGCTGCAAACTCCAGGGATCTAAACCTTGTCATCACAATAAACAAAACATGCTGGAGGGATAGGTTCCTGACCCAGAGACTCCCCAGACTCTGGAATAGATTGCCCATACATGTCAAGCAGAGTGCCTCTTTGGACCTCTTCAAGAGGAACCTTAACGATTGGATGGGAGAAAGGAAATTCACCCCAGGAATCACGTCAGTCGCCCTGCTAGACAGGGGTCTAGGAAAGTAAATAATGTGGGAAGAAATAGCCAGGGAATTGTTATGGCTAGGCTCGTATAGGCCCTAGGGCTGATAGCCTAGTATTTATTTTATTTTATTTTATTTTATATTTGTTAACCGGGCTAGTCTAGCTGGATACATATCCTTTTTCAGTAGAGGCCCGAGGAGAAAAGCTCCAACATAATGGTAAAACACAAGTTAAAAAAACAAGTTATAAAAAATACAAGTTATAAAAAAGTAGACGTGTTACATTTACAAGATTAGTAAAAAAGTACATTTTACATAGAAGTACTATGAGACAAAGATCGATCGGCTGGTAATACATAGCAGAGATATGTTATATACTAATAGTATATATCGAGTTCAAGAGTCACCCGCTTATATTTGGGGTAAAGAGGATTTTCAAGATGAGTAAATGGGAACAAGAATTAAGGAGATAGGGGACTGGATGGATTTGGTATGAAAGTTTGATATGTTAGGTTCGTCAGGTTCAGGACATGGGCATAGCCATTGTGTCTTGAGATATTCTTTCAGGTTCCTTTTGAACTGGTTGTGAGAGGTTGTATTTCTAAGGTAGTTTGGGAGGGAGTTCCATGGCTTGCCAATGGAGTTGGCAAAGAGGGCATCGCCGCCAGAATTATTAGCTTTAATGGTTAGGATCTGGGTGCTGCTGGATGATCGGAGACTATTTAGGTTAGTGTATGGGATCAGTATGCTACACAGAGAGGGGGTTCTATCTGGTTGATTAATTATTTTACATGCTTCAGTGAGTTGGTTGAGTTTGAGAAGGTTGGGCAGTTCCAACCAGCCAAGTTGCCTCAGGTTATGACAATGGTGGGTGCGATATGGAGAACCTGTTATAAATCTAGCAATGTGGTTATAGGCCAGAGAGAGCATGTTTAGTTCACGTTTATTGAGGAAAGAAAGGACTGGGGAGGCATAGAGGAGGGTAGAGAGGAGATGTGTGCGGGCAATGGTTAGTTTGGCAGTAGGAGTTAAAAAGTTTATTCTGTACATGGATCCAAGTTTTTTGTTAACAGATTTTACGGTTTGGGTAATGTGTATGTCAAATTTGAGCTTATGATCAATAGTTACTCCTAGTAATTTGGTACTGGTGACAGGGGTTATGATAGTCCCATTATTGGATTTAACATGGAAGGCAGTATCAGTATTTGGGAGTTCTTTTCCTAGGGTAGAGAAGACGTTGGGGAAAAATAGTAGTAATTTGGTTTTGGTTGGGTTGAGTAGGAGTTTGAGGTCGGTGAACCATTTTTCTACTAGAGAAAAACAGAGTTGAGTGGTGGTTTGGAGGTTGAGGAGGGAGACATCTGAGCAGATTAAGGTGGAGTTGTCAGCGTATTGGATGCAGGTGGATTGAGGGATAACTGAGTGAAGGTCATTAATGAAGATGGAAAACAGAAGTGGACCCAATATTGAGCCCTGAGGGACACCTATGGTATTGGGAAGCAGGCCTGATAGTCTATTTTGCCACAGGACAGCCTGTTGCCTACCACTTAGGTAAGCTTTGAACCAGGTTAGTGCTGGGGTGTCCAGATGTAGGGTTTCAAGGGTGGACAGAAGGAGCTGGTGGTTGACCATATCGAAAGCTTTTGACAGGTCAAGAAAGAGGGCGGAGGATATAAGTTTGCTATTGCGATTGTTATTAATGGAGTCAAAGGAAAGGAGGGCAGTGGTTGTACTGTGGTGGGGCGAAGCCGTGCTGGGTGTTGGATAGGAGATGATTGCAAGTTAGGTAGTGAAGAAGTTGTTTGTGGATACATCTTTCCATAATTTTCGCTATTGGGGACAGTATAGCTATTGGTCTATAGTTTGATATTTCCGGAGGTACCTCCTTTGTGAAGGGATGATGTAGGAAATCTTCCAAATAGTGGGGATACTAGCTTCAGTAATGGTTCTATTGATAAGGATGGATATAGGGTATGCAATAACATCAGAGCCAATTTGTAAGAATTCTGCTGGGAGGTGATCAGCTGCTAGAGTGGTTGGTTTTAGCTTTTTAAGAGAGTACTTATGTATGATGTGGAGACTGCCTTAAAAGTAAACATGGTAGGGCCCTCAACATGGGGTTGTGTGGCAGATGGGGAGAGGGGGTTAGGTGACTGGCAAGGGTTTGGATTGTCTCTGTGAAGAAGGAGTTAAAGGAATTGGCTATTTCTTCCTGCCCTTTCTCAATGAGTTTCTGGGGTTGGGGTAGTAGTTGTACCTGGGTGCTGGAGGTTGCTAAAACATGCCCAGAATTTCTTTGGGTTGTTCTGGTGTTTCTGATCGAGGTGGCAGAACTATTGTTTTTGTCTAGGGTAATGGCTGTTTTAGTAGTATTTCTTAGATGTTGAAACTTAGTTCGATCTTGGGGGTTTTTGTTGCTCTCCATTTGTCCCAGGCTTGGTCACGGAGTTTAATTTTAGTTTTTGTTTCTCTAGTAAGCCAAGGAGCTATGATTTTGGATCTAATTTGTCTATGTGGGGCATGTGAGTCAAGTATCTTAAGGAATGTGTTGTTAAAGTAGGTCACACTCTCCTGGAGGGGTAGAGTTCTTAATATGGTCCAGTTACAGCATTTTAGTTCAGCAAGAAATTGTTGTGGGATAAATTTCTTTTTGTTTCTAATTAGTCTATATACAGGAGGGTTGGAAGTAGGGCATTTGTGTTTAATAATATAAGTTATAAGGTGGTCACTGAGGTCATTGGGAAGGGTGCCTGTAGTATAGCTGCTTGAGTCTCTATTGGTAAGGATCTAGTCAATGGTACTTTCTTTTTGGAGAGAATTGCCTATTCTGGTAGGGGATAGGATATGTTGGGAAAAACCATATAAGTTAATGGGTTGTGGGGTTGTATGGGTGGAGCAGAGAGACCAGTCAATATTAACGTCCCCAAGTACTATGGTTTCTTGTGGGTAGTTGGTGGCTAACCAGCACAAGGTACCAACCTATGAACCATTCAGAGATGAAGCTTATGGTAATTGCACCTGTCCATTCCCCAAAGAAAGGAGAACCACTGCTGCCTAGGCCAGAAGGGAGTCAGCATGATGAAAAAAAAAAGTTCTAAGTATGTTTCCCACCTTTCCTGTTACTAGAGTAGTCCAGATACAGTTTTGCTGTATCCAGGACTGTTTTGTAAGTTTCCAAGTTCCCCAGACCTTTCTGTGTTAGAAGGAAGCCTTCCAGCTTATCAGTGGAAGCGGTAAGCACTAGGTAGCCTATCTCCCACAAGAGGAGTCGTTCCTGGCTGTGAAATTGTAGTTTATTGGCTGTTTGGGCAGTTTTTCTATCCCTTTCAACTTTCTGGCTTAAAAGTGTGTGTTTGCATGGGTTTGCACTTGTTTAAGCTCCGCGGATCCTGTTTTGGCATCCTGCAGACTACAAGAGCAACAGAAAGGAGAAAGAGAGTAAGTGCCTCCATTTTGATTTTTTTTCTGATTATACTGCATTCTGCACTTAAAGTCGTTTTTTCATTTAACTGCATTTATTTTAACTGTATTTGCTGTAATATTGCTACACGCTCAAATGTGCTAGCTTGGACTGCATTTAAAATATGTTACCGGTGCCAGAAAGTCTGCTCTTCAATTTTTCCCTTAGCTCTTGCTAGATCTCTTCTCTCTTGCACTTTAAATTAGCTTACTTACCTGGTACTTCATCAGGCTTTTTGTAGCAATTATTGTAGCACACAAGTGCTATCAGCACTAGACATCCTATACAGTACTTAGTAATGATGACCATCCCTCCTGGCATGTCTAAAGGTCAGTTTCCTGTGCTTTCTCCTATTAACCTGGTGAACTTGGGCATTCTGAGGCAGTGTAGTGACTGCCTCATGTACACAGACAACCCTCTCCTCTTACCTCCCAACACTCAGACTTGTAAGATATGCACTTATATCTCCAAACTGGAAGTCATGCACTCTCCTGCCAAGACTGGAACAGCTGGTCAAGAGGAGAAGTTCAATACCTGCACCACACCACTTGGAACACATAGTCCTCCAGAACACCCACCATCACAGCCCTCACATAAAAACACAAACCACACACCCACCTTCATGGAGGCTCTCAATAGAAATCTACCCAAACAGCAGAGACCTCCAAGGCAGAAATGCAATTGACCACCACAACACAGCATAAACCACAAGACACATAGCTCACCTACATAGTGTTCCCCTCAACCTAAGCCCCCAAGGCAAATCAGCTTGCCCAATACAATATTCATAGATGACTCAATAGTGAGGCACACTAATGTCCCACTCACTAGGTTGAATACGGAGAAGGTAACAGTCAGCTGTCTATCAGGTGCCAGAATCTGACAGATAACACACGCACTCTGGTCACTCCACAACAAGTACAAGCATAACTCTGTCATTGTCCTGTCATTGTCCATGTGGGTGTGAATTACCTGAGATGCACCTCCCTGGACTACATGAAGAGAGACATGGTGAGCTCTTGGATTATGTGGCCCAGGCAGGTATGACCCTAGCCCTGTGCAGCATCCCACCGTCACCCAGAATGATACTGCAGTGCAATTAGAAAATGATTGGCTTCAACAATTGGCTAAGTTTATGGTGTCATTCTAAGGGGATCCAGTATATGTCTGCTTGGGATGACATGACTGACAGAACTCAATGCTTTGCCAGAGAATGCCTGCATCTATCACACCTGGGTTTCTAGATACTGGCTAAGGCTCTTGCCACCCCTATAGTGCCTTTTTTAGGCGGTGTTCCAAAGACCAAATTACCACCGTAACAGCTATAAATAAATGCAATCTGAGGGTCATGCTGCTCAACGCTAAAAGTCTAAATCTCAATGCACTAGCTTGAAGCACTCCACAAAATGGAGAACATCGATATTTGTGCTGTAACGGAGACCTGGTTTAAAGCAACAGAAAGCACCCCTGCTCTACCAGGATATAACTCATTCCTCACCTTTCGACCTCAGAACATGGACCAAAGCTCCAAAGGCAGTGGTGTCTCCATATTCATAAAGGGTATGCACACCTCCAGACTAGTAGCCCAGCATAACGCATCTGCAATACTCCAGATACAACTAACATTGGATAACATAGCAATTCAGGTCATAGCCTGCTACAGGTCCCCATCCATGTCCCAAGACTCTCACTCCACATTCCTAAGCACTCGGGAAACTATTAAGATCCAACCCAACACTTTCATACTAGGTGACTTCAACTACCCCTC
This sequence comes from Protopterus annectens, assembly GCF_019279795.1. Classification (NCBI taxonomy): domain Eukaryota; kingdom Metazoa; phylum Chordata; order Ceratodontiformes; family Protopteridae; genus Protopterus; species Protopterus annectens. The sequence continues at coordinate 1,854,598,343 of NC_056726.1, read as the reverse complement.
CATCAACTGGGAAAACTGCTAATGCACCAATTCACTGGCCCGACGCTTCCTGGAATTCATCAGTTCCAATGCCCTGGACCAGCTCATTCTTAACCCCACTAGAGGAAGCAACATCTTTGACCTGGTTATTACTAACATGGGCAACCACTGCTCTATACCAATAGTCAATTCCTCCTTGGTTAGATCCGATCACAAACTAATCCCCGTGGAAATCCACATTTCACCCACACCCCCCACAAAGGTATCTACCATGAAAAATCTCTCCAAAGCTGACTTTGGACTCCTAAAAACAGACGTGGCTAACTTCACGGCACCCATGCCAATGGAAAATTGATGCATGACTGCCGAATCATCCACCAATGCACTGTATGAACATGTACATAAATGCATGGAACTAGCCATACCCAACAGAACCAAGACCCTTCTCCTCCAAAAAAAGGAAGCATGACTGCCGAATCATACACCAATGCACTGTATGAACATGTACATAAATGCATGGAACTAGCCATACCCAACAGAACCAAGACGCTCTCCTCCAAAAAAAGGAAGCCAATCTGGTGGTCCTCTGCCATTAATAAACTCTACAACAGAAGGAAGAAACTGTTGCAGAAAAAGGTGTAGTCCCAAAACTGGAAAAAACATTTACACTAAGGAAGGCTTTTCAACCTGAAACCAGTTTGAACCATTAATTATGGGGTAATGAGTTTGACTTTACCCTTATGGTGTACTTCTAATTAAATTTGTATTTATTCTCCAAACTCTTGGGTTTTGTCCATTGGTTTTGGAATATGTTTTGACTTTTGGGCCTGTGCACCTGCCGTACCTGTGAGGGTTGTATGATTGAGCACTTTCTAAAGAGTCAGATTCTTGGACTATAAAACCATCACTTGATACAATCCTGCATTTGCCCACATCAGATTCATCAGAAAGAAAATCTTCATCACTGGGAGTGGAGGAATAAGGAAGAGTGGGAGGTATTTGGCACACAGTACTGAGTCTGCAACAAACTCCTGGCCAGGGGAAGAACATCCTTATCACACAGAGAACCCATCTCTTTTTTATCAAAATGATTAACTTTCTGCTTCTTTCTTTCTAGGAACATTCTTGGAAGAAGAGCAAGTAGGGGAATGCATATTATCCCGAGCAAGAGGTCTGTTTCCCTGTCCACCCTGAGGAAATCCTGTCAGGGCATCTCTCGCACCTAAGATGAATAGTTCTCCCATGCCCACATCGGGCATTAGAACAGTCAAAGAGGATATGTCTGGCCCTTCTTAATACTGGCCAACAAGGCTACAGCAGAGGGACTAGATGAAACCAGTAAGTGTTCTGAGGAACCAGCAATCACCTGTCAGTCAGAAAAGTAGGTTGTGAATCAGTGCACACAAGCACTACACAAACCTTCAAAAAGTCCCACTGCACACAAGCAGTAAACAAAGTCTCAATTCTCCAATACAATTCAGTACACAAGCAGCCCACAACAAAGTCACTGTATAAAACAGAGATACTTTCCCCAAAGTGAATTGCAAGCTAAACATTTTGTCAGGTAAGTTGTCATGAAGTGTATATTAGCATTCAAAGAACACAGCAATACCTGCACTTAAAATAAACTTCCTAGTTGAATAAGTCCAAAAATCACCTTTTGGAAATATAACGACTACTACTATGATGAATGATAACTTTTCTTAAAAAAAATAATAACTGTCAAATAGTGCAAGGGAATAAAGCTTTGTTAAATTTATTGGAGAAAGACCTTAGTTTACTAATAAGAAACATAAGAATCTGAAATGGATATTTTTTTAAAGAACATGTTAATCCTGAAAAGTTTTCTTCCTGGAGTTTTAAAAGTTGTTGGTTAGGGTTTGTTAGGAAATGCTCCTTATTCTTTAAGTGATTAAACAGGAAGCTGACAAACAGTTTTGTTATTTAAGGTATTTACCAACATTACTATCCAAATGTAAGAGGTATGAGTTCATAACTTCTGTTGGCACTTATTTTTGGATTTTTTCCCACCTACCAGCTCAATGCTTGTGCTTTTAAAATTGGTGGGTATTTTAGCTGCCCACCCCTGCTGCAAATTTGACTTTGGAAGCCCCTCCCAGTGCTAATTCTACTAGGCACTGATAGCTCA